>NC_046156.1:34064469-34323666 GCF_011064425.1 Rattus rattus | reverse complement strand
AGGACCTCCACATCAAACTAGATACACTCAAACTAATAGAAAAAAAAAATTGGGTGAGTCTCAAACACATGGGCACTGGAGAAAATTTCCTGAACAGAACACCAATGGCTTATGCTCTAAGATCAAGAACCAACAAATGGGACCTCATAAAACTGCAAAGCTTCTGTAAAACAAAGGACACTGTGATTAGGACAAAATGGCAACCAGCAGATTGAGATAAGATCTTTACCAATCCTACATATGATAGAGGGCTAATATACAAAATATACAAAGAACTCAAGAAGTTAGACTCCAGAGAGACAAATAACCCTATTAAAAATGGGGTTCAGAGCTAAACAAAGAATTCACAGATGAGGAATATCAAATGGCTGAGAAGGACCTAAAGAAATGTTCAACATCCTTAGTCATCAGGGAAATGCAAATCAAAACAACTCTGAGATTCCACCTCACACCAGTCAGAATGGTTAAGATAAAAAACTCAGGTGACAACAGATGCTGGTGAGGATGTGGATAAAGAGGAACACTCCTCCATTGTTGGTCAGATTGCAAGCTGGCATAACCATTCTGGAAATCATGTGGAGGTTCCTCAGAAAATTTGGAATTGCACTACCTGAGGACCCAATCATAGCACACCTGTGCATATACCCAAATGATGCTTCCACATACAAGTAAGACACATGCTCTGCTATGTTTATAGCAGCCTTATTTATAATAGCCAGGAGCTGGAAAGATCTCAGATGTCTCTCAACAGAGGAATGGATACAGAAAATGTGATACATCTACACAATGGAGTACTACTTAGCTATCAAAAACATTGACTTCATGAAATTCATAGGCAAATGGATGGAACTGGAAAATATCATCTTGAGTGAGGTAACCCAATCACAAAATAATACATATGGTATGCACTCACTGATAAGTGGATATTAGTCCAAACACTCAAATTACCCAAGATGCAATGCACGGACCACATGAAACTCAAGAAGGATGATCAAAATGTGAATGCTTCACTCCTCTTAAAAGGGGAATAAAAATATCCATAGGAGGGGATACAGAGGCAAAATTTAGAGCAGTGACTGAAGAAATGGCCATTCAGAGCCTGTCCCACATGTGGCCCATATATATACAGCCACCAAAACTAGATAACATGGATGAAGCTAAAAAGTGCATGCTGGGAACAGGATGTAGATCTCCTGAGAAACTACTGTGAAAATATACTTAAACTCTGAAATGACTAACATGGAAAACTACTGAACTGAACAGGACCCCATTGGAGGAATCTGTGAAAGGACCAAAAGAGCTGAAGGAAGCGCAACCCCATAAGAACAACAATGCCAACAACCAGAGCTTCAGAGAGACTAAACCCTACCAAGACCTTGGACTGACCCTGACTCCAACTGCGTAGGTAGCAGTGAATAACCTTGTTGGAGCACCAGTGGAAGGAAGCCCTTGGCCTGCCAAGTTGGACCCCCAGTGTAAGGGATTGTTGGGGGAGCTGTAATGGGGATGGATATAGAGGGGAACACACATATAGAAGGGGAGGGGAGGAATTAGGGGGCTGATGAACAGGAACCCGGGAAAAGGAATAACATTTGAAATGTAAATAAATACACAATTCAATAAAAATGCAAAAAAAACATTTAAAAAAAGAGTCATATACTGGGGCTGGAGGGCCACAGCTCAGTGGGGGCAGTGACTGCTCGCTTGGAGGCTCTGAGTTCAATTCCCAGCAACCACATGCCCAACCACAACCATCTGTGTGGGATTCGATGCCCTCTTCTGGTGTGTCTGAAGAAGAGCTACAGTGTACTCATATAAATAAAAATTAATAATAAAAAATTCATATACCTTGTATCCAAGTTACATGCAAATTATTACACATATGAATGCAGGATCCAAAATATTAATGTTATACAGTATATGGAATGTATATAATACAATATAAAAAGCTAATGGTGACTGGAAATGCTGTTGCCAACCAATCTAAAACTCTAAACGTAAACATGCATTCTTTTCATGTGTAGGGGAAGGGAACTTAAAGGCTGGGTCTTACTTACATAGCCCAATCTGGCTTCAGACTCTACATCCTCCTTCCTTTAGCTGTGCTGAGATTACAGGGGGTCCCCTGGGGAATGACTCAGTGGTTAACCTCTTTCTTTCTGCTCTGCGTTCAGGTCCCAGCACACACGTCAATCAGACTCCCAACGCTGCCTGTATTTACAATTCAAGGAGTTCACCCCTCTTCTGGTTTCCAAAGCACACTTCCATGCATGGTACATACATGTGTGCACATGTGTGTGACACAATACACACACACACACACACACACACACACACGTAAGTTCAAAACAATTTTAAAAAGTAGTTGAAAGGGGTTGCACAGTTCCTGAATCTCTTTTTCACCACTAAGTGTAATGTGTGTTGACTGTGCTAACAGGAAGTCAGGGGTTGGGGGGTAGGGGGTGATCTGTTACCAGAAAAAGAGTGTATCAAAGGCTTGGAGGTGAGCCTGATGTAACAGCTGGCTGGTTTCAGAAACCTTGGTGTGATAGGTTATCTCATAGAGTCTTTTCCCAGGCAGTGTTACAGCTCTTGTGTGCAGATGCTCACAGACAACTGAGTAATTCTCGCACAACTTTATTCCTCCTAGATAGAATTTTATATACAGTTGCAGGGTAGGTTGGGTCTGACTGCAGATGCTTCCTATCGGCTTGGCCTGAGATTCCTCTCATTAATGTGACCCTATGGGGGGCTGTGGCTATCGACAGGGGCCTGGGTTAGGCAGGTGGCTCCTACCATCCTTCTAGGTCTCCGGGCTTCAAGGCCTAGCTCGACCTTACCATGCTTCCTTTCATGGTCCTCCACCCCACACACTTATAAGGGAATATTATCCACAAAGCGCAAATTAACCACACTACAATCCACAGACCCAAGAAGCCAAAATAAAACAAGGAAGACCCAAGGGAGGATGCTTGACTCTCACTCAGAAGGGGAAATAGACATTGGAGGTGAACAGAGGGAGGGAACTGGGATGGGGAGAGATGGAAACTGGCTGGACCTGGGTGAGGATGGGGAGGGGAGGAGTGCATCTCTATGTCCTGTGACAGAGACCAGGGATGGGGAAGGCTCCAGGGTGTCTATGAGGGTGAGTCTAGCTGAGACTCCCAGCAGTGAGGATATGGATCCTCAAGTGGCTGCTTCCTGTGGTCAGGAGGTTGATACCCAGGGGGACCTCCTCCATCTCAGGAGTTGAAGGAAAGGGGGTGGGCAGGGTCATGTGAGGGAGGATTGGGAAGAGAGGGTCTGCAATTGGGATGCAAAGTGAATGAATGAATGAATGAATGAATGAATGAATGAATGAATGAATGAATAAGGAAAAAGAAAGAGAGAGAGAGAAAGAAAGAAGTGAAAGAAATGTTTTCTTTTATAAGAGTCGCCACGGTCATGGTGTCTCTTCACAGCAATAGAAACCCTAACTAAGACACCAAGTGACCTAATGGCCTCCTCTGGCCTCTCTGGACACCCAAACACAAGTGCTGCATGCTTACACTTAACCATGCAATGCACGAAAATTAAGAATTTAAAATAAACATATACATATCTTAAAAATACATTTATACAAAGAATATATTCCAATTTCTCTGAAGAGCCAAGATTCAAACATATGTGCCTGTGAGTAAACTAATTAATTTATCAATTTCCTGACTCATAAATCACAAAAGATTAAAGATTATTGGGGAAATATTTGTGATGTAGTCATCACAAATATGAGTGTTCGGTATATCCTGTTACTTATTGCTAGTGTTTCCCTCTAGATTTTCTGCAGTATTTTCTTTTTACAAATATTGTTTTGTCCTTAGAACTTCAGGAAACTTAGAAAACAGTTTAGAAATAGGAAATGATCCAGAGTACCTTGGTTTTGGTTTTGGTTTTGAGACTGGGTCTGGATGTGTTTGAATTTCATATGCAGGGAAGGGTGGCCTTGAGCTTGTGGCCCTCCTGCCTCTACATTCAGCATGCTGGGATTGTGAGTGTGCCATTAGTCCAGCACAAGGATGTGCATCTAGTGGCTTTTAATGTCTTTGAAATGTATCTACAATCTTAAATGAAAGCTAAACCACACACTGTGATATCAGTGTTTGACGAGCTCCTCTATCTTACGTTTTGAAATTAACGAATCATACAACTTCTTTTGTCTCTGATGTACCGATCATGTCAGCCAAGCCAAGGAGGAAGGAGGGCACATCACTCCATCCACAGCGACCATGTTCCCTTTGGTTTACAGCAATTTCCCTCTATTACGTCATGCCAATTTCAGAACTGGAAAAACATAAATAAAAGCAACCGCGTCATTGGGGCTTAGAGGTCACTTTAATTTGGCTACGTGGAACTTCATGTGCTGTTTGGGACACAAATTTATTATGGGCCCAGTGAAAAGAACAAACGTTGACCGTGAGGGCAGATAGAACATTGTTCATTGCATTATCTTGTTATTCTACTCCCACTCAGCAGAACTGGAAGAAATAATCCAAGCTTGGCTGAAACAAGCCTGTCTAGAGTCTCAATCCTAGCAACCAACTTGGGGCGCAATCGTAGAATGCATGTGGATAATAGGGCTAAACCCCAGGGAAGTCTTGAAGTAGGGAACTCTATCTGGTGGTAAACTTCGTCTCCTGCTTCTATACCATTCCCTTCCTCCCAGCCATGTTTGTTCCAGGCCTCCTGTTTCTGTGTTTTCTCAACAAGCTCTGTTCTTCTCCTTCTTGACTGGCAAAATTAACTTAAGGAGGAATGGCCTATCATGGCTCAGCGTTTGGGGGCTCAGTCCAGCCTGGTGGAGAAGTCACAGCAGCAGATGTGTAGGGTATCTGCTCACATTGTGTCCGTGGACAGGGAGCTGAGAGAGATGAACGGCTGGTGCTTGCTTGTTTTTGTCTTCCGTTGGGGAGTCAGACCATGAGACTGTCATGCAAGGCTAGCCTTCCCACTCAATTAACTTAATCTAAAAAGACACGCAGGCACACCCAGGAGTTTGTCATCTAGGGGGAATCTAGATTCTGACCAGTTGACAATACCCACCATCACTGTCAAGATCACAGTCGGTCACTGAGGGAAGTCAAGGCTAGAACCAGAAGAAAGATGATCTTTGGTTTGTTCTCTCTGGCTTGCTCAGTGTATTTCCTTATATAGGCCAGGACCACCTGCCCATGGATGGCATTGCCCACAGTGGCCTGGGTCCTCCCATATTAACAGTAATATTAAAAAATACACTACAGACTTACCTATAAGTCAATCTGAGTTGTCACAATTGAGTTTCCCTCTTCCTAAATCATTTGTGTCAAGTAGACAAAAACCAACAAATAAAACACATTGCATGCGTCACGCCGCACACACACACACACACACACACACACACACACACACAGAGAGAGAGAGAGAGAGAGAGAGAGAGAGAGAGAGAGAGAGAGAGAGAGAGCCAGTGCTGGGTTTAGTATTCACAGGAGCTCTCATCAAGGCCTAGTAAGCAGAGAGAGAATTAGTTCCTCATTCTTGACATCAGCCATGTCCCTTCATGGGTCAGCGTCAGAGGAACCAGCCAGGTGTGATCTCTTTGACTTCATCCTTCTGCCTAGGCCTCCCAACTCCTGAACTAGAATCAACAGAGACCCTCATGTCATCTGCATTGGTCAGACCTTCTGGTCCATAGCCAAGCAAAGAAGGGTCGTGATTGGTCTGGAAGGAGGACATTGAGTGTGTAGGGTCTGGAGGCTAAATCTTGTGCCTGGTGTTTTTTGCGGGACAGATACTGAAAGCAAGTAGATGTTGTTCTGTTTCACACAGGCAAACTAGCTCTCTTCTACTACAGGAGCAATTGCTCTTCAATTTCAATGGCACTTAGCAGAAATAATAAGTGTAGTTCTGGTACAATATCTATGTCCATTATCTTGGCTCAGATGGATGAAAACAGTAACTAAAAATATACTACTAGCCTATTTGTTTCTGAGACTGAATCTCAGGTACACAGGGCTGGCCATGAACTCATTGTACGACCTTGAACTTCTAATTCCCCTGTCTACACTCCCCCAAGCACTTGGATTAGAGGTGTTCATTATCACACTTGATCCCTGGGGTCCTCGGGATCCAACAAACTCAGGCTTCACGTATGTTAGATAAGCCGTCTATCACTGAGTCACACCCCTGACCTACATCATTTTTTGGCATGCTGACCTTACATTTTCTATTATTGTTGTTTGTGTTTTAAAACTTTGCTTAAACAGTCAGAGAAAATCTACTGTGGCACAATTTGCCTCAAATCCATTCTGAGTTGTATATTTGCTTTTTCTATTTAAAAAGAAAAAAACAATTTACTCTTCCTTTCCACAACAAAAACATTAACAAGCCACAGGTAATCTCTCCGAAAATTGCTTCCTATCTTTTGCCACTCTCTCCTGAACATCGGTTGTATACATGTGTGAAAATAAAAAGGTCCCTGATGCTCCCTTGCTCTGCTGATGCTCAACACCAGGCTTGCCTTTCCAGAGAAGAAAACCTCTGGGCTACCTCGACCTTCTGAACAGGAATCTGCATCCCAACTAGATGCAGGACTGACTCCCATATGCAGGGTGACATTTTAGAAATACTGGCTTGGGGGTGTGTGTTGGGGGGAGGGGGGTGTTGGAGATGACTCACTGGTTGAGAGTTTTTGTTTTTGTTTTTGTTTGTTTGTTTGTTTTGTGGCCATCTCACAGATCTCTCTGCTGAGCTTTGCTGGAACGGACATGGTGTTTTGACTTGGGAAGGCCACGCAGCCTCTTGTCACTTGATATTTTCTGAGGTGGTTCCTTCACATCGGAGGAAGCACGATGCAGTGCACGGGGTCTTCCAACAGCACAACAAAGCCGTCCTGTTCTCTCCCACTACAATGAACAGGCCTTCGAAACACAGAACGCCATTTCCCCCAAAGTGGATAGCAAATATATCCTCCCTGAATAAAACCACAGAAATAATATAAAATTTAAAAAGCTGAAACCCTGTGATGGGCAGAGGGATGAGTCAGGATTTGAAAAAGGACCAGGGTGAGTCCTGGTTGTCGTGTTTGGAAAACTCATTTTCTTTCAGGTAGTCAGGAGAATTCAAAAATTTCCCTCTACTGCAAAACCATACATAATTTAATTTGTTCTGTGACAAAATATGACACTGCTTCTTGCTCATCGTTTGTAAATAAAAGAAAGCTACTTGGAAATGATTTCTTTTCAATTTTGAGGAAAACAGCATACATGTGAGGTGGCTAACATCACTGGCTTTCACGGGCGCCCTCTGCTGGCACCTGCTGGACACATTTTTCTTTTCTTCTTTTTCTTTTCTTCTTTTTCTTTTTCTTTCTTTCTTTCTTTTTAAATCTTTTATACATCTATTGTGGACTTCAGTGTTTTGTTTTGTTTTCACGAAATAAGATTTAAAGCACTGGGTAGAAAGAAAAACATCTGCCAAAAAAAGTCCCTTAAACCAAGAATGATAGGACACACCTAAAGGACAGCACCTTAGAGGCTCAGGCAGGAGGCTTATGGAGAGCGCTACAGCGTAGTGCATCTGAGTTAGTATGGGACGCAAAGTGAAACCCTGTCTTATACAACAACAAGGGAGAGAGGGACCCGGTTAACTTGGTTGAGTACTTGCTTGGCACACAGGAAGCTATGTAAACCTGGCATGATGGCGCACACCTGTAATCCCAACACTGAGGAGGTGGAGCGGGAGATTCACAAGCTCAACCTGATCTTCAACCTCGCAGGGAGTTTGCGGCAGCAGCAGCAGCAGCAGCAGCAGCAGCAGGAGGAGGAGGAGGAGGGAGGAGGAGGAGGAGGAGGAGGAGGAGGAGGAGGAGGAGGAGGAGGAGGAGGAGGAGGAGGAGGAGGAGGAGGAGGGTTTTAATCTTAACAATGCAAACAATGCTGGGTAAAATGGATCACCGCTGTAATCCCAGCAGAAACAAGAGGATCAGAGGTTCAGAGTGACCCTGGACTGCCAAGCATCAGTTGTCTCGCAACCATGCGCCATGCTGCACCTGACACTCAGCTACACAATGAGTTTGGGAGCAGCCTAGGATATTTAAACACCTATTAAGAAATTAATTTTAGGGGGCTGGAGAGATGGCTCAGTGGTTAAGAGCACCAACTGCTCTTCCTGAGGTCCTGAGTTCAAATCCAAGCATCCACATGGTGGCTCACAACCATCTGTAATGAGATCTGATGCCCTCTTCTGGTGTGTCTGAAGGCAGCTACAGTGTACTCATACAATAAAATAAAATCTTAAAAAATAAATTTATAAAAAAAAAAAAAGAAATTAATTTTAAAAGGGGAGGAAGCAGCAAGCTGGACCATTGGGTATATTCACTTGGTGCCAAACTTGACAACCTCAGTTCAAGACTTGTGACCCACGTTTTGTTTTGAGACAGGGCCTCAAATCACTATGTAGTCCTGGTTGCTCTGGAACTTGCTACATAGTGGTCTGGCTTTGAATTCACAGAGGTCCACCTACCTCTGTTGGAATTAAAAATGTGTGCCACCATGATCATGGGGGGGGGGAGAGGAGTTTTCTGTGTAAATACAGAAAACTTTAAAAATTCAGATGTGGGTGAGGGGTCTGGAGAGATGGCTCAGCAGTTAAGAGCACTGACTGCTCTTCCAGAGGTCCTGAGTTCAAATCCATGACCACATGGTGGCTCACAACCATCTATAATAGGATCCAATGCGATCTTCTGGTGTGTCTGAAGGCAGCTACAGTGTAGCCGTGGGTAAGGGATAACAGTTGCAGCAGGGCTATGTAGAACAAAGGTGAGAGAGATAGCAACTGAGCAGCACTGTGCTGTGAGACCCAGGCTAACCTAGGAGCTAAGTGTGTCCGAACCTCGTGTGGTGGAAGGTTTATCGCAACACTTGCTCTTACATCCCTCATACTCTAAGCCTTTCCAAGGAACGTTGTCAGATCATTCATAGGCCATGGGTTAGCACCCTGAGGGCCTGGGATGTAGCTCCTGTTGAGGATACCTGAGGCCTGAGACTGACCCTAACACTGTGAAGAACAAAAGGACGTTTGTTTTAAACGCACAGTCAGTATTTTTATTTATTTAGAAAATATCTTTGTTTTGTAGCTAATAAGTTTCTTCTCTCTTTTCAACAGAACCTCAGTAGCCAAAACTGGGCATGAACTTGCTGTGTAGTCAAGGATGCCCTTGTTCATCTGACCCTCACATCACCGTGCCTTAACTGTATTTGACACTAACTTGTTAGAAGCGCAGAGAATAATTATATAATTCTTAAAAAAATGAATTTTGGGGAGAGGAGTATTTTTCTGCAGCAAACATTTTTTGAAAGTTGGCTGTGGAAACTGGGCATGGTGACACACAACTATAATTCCAGCCCGAGGAGGTGGAAGAATAAGGACTAAGAAGTTCAAGATTGTCCTCAGCCACAAAGCAACATTGAGACCAGCCAGGGCTATATGAAACTATGTCTCATCCTTTTCTTACATGTGCCAAGGTCTCAAACCCACGATCTTCCTGCCTTACCCCTGCACAGTGAAGGCTGGTATTACAAATATGTGTCAAGTGGTATGTGACCATTTGATATGGTCCTAGCTAGAGTTTTATTACAGTGAAGAGGCACTATAACCATGGTAACTCATATAAAGAAAAATATTTAATGGGGCTGGCTTAGAGTTTGAGAGGTCTAGCCCATTACCATCATGACAGGAAACTTGGCAGCAGGCAGGCAGGCAGGCTTGGTGCTGGAGAAAGAACTGAGAGTTCATGCACGTGTGAGCGGCCGGCGAGCATCCTGGCGGCCGCCAGTCTCCTCGGGGCAACCCGGGTGTGGGCCCGCTGGCATCCCCGGGCGCTAGCGGTCCCCGGGAGACTTGGAGAATCTTTATCTGGGAATATGCCAAGAAGTCAGTCAGCAAGGGTGGCAAGGGTGGCGTGGCCGCTGAGGCCCTGAAGGACCCCGAGGTGTGCACAGACCCCTCTCAGTTCACCACACATGCCATGGAGGTCAACATCTACAAGAAAGGCCAGGAGGTGGCTCTGAAGCCAGACTCCGAGTACCCGACATGACTGTTCTAGGTGGACCTGGGTCCCCCCAAAAAGCTAGAGGAACTAGAACCAGAGTTCCGAGAGTACTGGCGACTGCTTCGCAAACAGAACATCTGGCGTCACAAGAGGCTGAGCAAGAACAAGAAGCTGTAGTGTGAGTGTGGGCACCTCCTCCCAGGAGCCAGCCTGGTGCCAGCCAGAACCAGAAGAACCGAGTCCTTTATGCGCTCACAGTGGCGTGCAGGCCTTACACACACTAAACAAAGATGAAAATGAAAAGAAAAAGAAAGAACTGAGAGTTCTACATCTGGATCTGCAGGCAGCAGGCAGCGAAACAGCTTGAGATTCTGAGACCTCAAAGGCCACCCCCTAGGGATACACTTCCTCCAACAAAGCCACACCTAATCTAACAAGACCATATTGTAGACCAAGTTTTCAAACACATGAGTGTATGGGGCCATTCCTACTCAAACCACCACAGATACCAATATAGACCGATCAGACCAGAGAGACTTTCTCAATTCCTATATTTGTTGTGGATTGAATAAGAATAGCCTCCATAAGCTCATATATTTGGTTACCAGGAAGGGCACTATGTAAAAGATTAGGATTAAGAGGTGTGGTTTGTTGGAGGAAGTGTGTCTCTGGGGGTGGGTTTAGAGGTTTCAAAAGCCGATGTCAAGCCCAGAGTCAGTCAGTCTGCCTGTCTGTCTGTCTTGTCTATGATCAGAATATACCTCTTAGCTACTGCTCTAGGACCTGTGTGCCTCCAGCCATGCTCCCCAATATGATGATAATGAACTAAACCTCTGAAACTGCAAGTAAGCACTCAATTACTTTATCTTGTCACAGTTGCTTTGGTCATGGTGTTTCTTCAGAGCAATAGAACAGTGACTGAAACAGGAGTTGGTAACAGAAGTGGGGTGTTACTGTGACATGCCTGATCATGCTGTTTGTTCTAGAAATATAAACTTTGGGATTTTGGGCTAGACAGGCACTTGAACACTTTCAATGGGTCATCCCAAGAGGAGTGTGGAAGACTGTGGTGCTCAGAGAAATGTAGATATCATGGCAGCCCAGATCAAGAGGTATCATAGGGAAAGAATGTTAGTAATTTGTTTAGAGAGTTATTCTTGTGATATTTTGTGAAGAATATGGCTTTTTTTCCCTTGTTCTGCCACCACCACAGAATCTACCTGAGGCTATACTAGAGAGTTTTCAATCAATGGCATTGGCAGAGGAGACTTCAAGATACTCTAGTATTGATTATGTTGTGTAGTTTTTAGTGGCCAGGATTACAGAGATCTCTAATGAAAAGGAGCAAGCTGGACAATGAGACAATGAGAAATAAAAAAAAAATGTATAGTTTGAGAAAAGGAGCACCAAAAAGCATAAAAGAGATAAGTTCAGTGGACACACACACACACACACACACACACACACACACACACAGATTTAAAGAAAAGGCTGATATGAAATAGGTTAGAGAGAGTGATGATGTCAGGGAGGAAAGCTGATGCCGAGGGAACTGAACAAGGGGGCCAAGTCCAACTCCAGCAAGCAGCAGAATTTGGCAACTTAGCCCATGTGGTTCTGTCTTTGGAGTCAAAGATAGAAGGAAAAGAGTGTCTTAGTTAGGGTTTTACTGCTGTGATCAGACACCATGACCAAGGCAAGTCTCATGAGGACAACATTTAATTGGGGCTGGCTTACAAGTTCAGAGGTTCAGTCCATTATCATCAAGGTGGAGCATGGCAGCACCCAGGCAGGGATGGTGCAGAGGAGCTGAGAGCTCTACATCTTCATCTGAAGGCAGGTAGGAGAAAACTAGCTTCCAGGCAGCCAGGATGAGGGTCTCAAAGCCCATGCCCACAGTGACACACCTACTCCAACCAGGCCACACCTCCAAATAGTGCCACTCCCTGGGCCAAGCATATACAAGCTATCACAGATGTTATGAAATCTCCCTCTCCACCTAAAGAAAGCTGCTGAGGCCAGACGTATGTCAGAGCTATCTCTGCATGGAGGCCCAGAGAGGCCATGTGTGAAGCATGAAGGTGAAGCCTGGACTTCAGTGGAAACCCCAAGATGATGGAGATGCCATAGCCACGGGACAGCTGACGAGGAGAGCTGTAAACAAGGTGTGGAACCAGCCCAGGAGAGAGAAGTGTGCAGTTGTCAGCAAGGCTTAAAGGGGTTTTCCATCTGAAGAGTGCTTTGACATCAGACGTGAACACAGAATTTGAAGATTGCTCAGCTGGTTTGCAGCCTTGCTTTGGTCTAGCATTTCCTCACTACGCTGCCTTCCATCCCTTTGGGAGTGGTAAGGTATATCCTGTGCCCTATGTTGGAATCATGTGGTCTGCTTTTTTATGTTGATTTTATGGGGGGTTTCAGTTAAGAGATTGCTATGAGCTCAGAGAGACTTTGGGCTTTGAAACAGCGTTGAGACTGTGGGACTACGGGGTCTTTCTGAAGGTGCGTTGAATGCATTTTCACAGTATGGCTACAAGCCTATGGGGGCCAGAGAGTGGAATGTATCATGCTGGTAACGGACCAAACCGCTGAGACCACCGCAAGCAGGCCCCCAGTTACTCTGTCTTGCAACAGTTGCCTTGGTCATGGTTCTTCTCAGCAACAGAACAGTGACTGAGACTCCTAGCTGTCTGGAAGGCAGTATTCTCCTAGCAGCCTTCAGATGAAGACGTAGAACTCTCAGCTCCTCCTGTTCCATGCCTACCCGGGTGCTGCCATGCTCCACCTTGATGATAATGGACTGAGTGAGTGATATGAACTTAGCATAACACATTGGGGAAACATGACCGGCTTTAGAATTTGTTTTCACTATTGATACTGATACCATGAGTGGTTCAAGCCCACTCATCTTTTCTAATATCAGCACGGAGGACAGACATGGGACTCCAGAGTCTGTCCACAGAAGGCTTCGCTTGGACAGCGGGAATTAGTATCATCCGGAAGGTCACAGAACCACCTGTCTGTGACAAAATTACAGTTTATCTAGGGGAAGAAAAGTTGGGCTGTGACCTGGATACAAAGAAAGAAAGGGGTCAGTGGTTCCCGTTGGAACCAGACAGTGTAGGCAAGGGAAGGCCGGAGGCAAGCTTCCAGATGGACCCGTTTTATTTCCAAACAAGACTGCAAGCATAAATAAACTTCCCCAGTACCATACTGGGTTTTCATTCTATAAAATGTATTTAATTCCTAAAACTCTTCATAAAATCTGCCTTTCCCCTTGCAGCGGGGAATTGGCAAAAGTCAAAGGTTAAAAGGTCATGCACAAAACATTCCATTCGGCATCATTCTGTAAGTCTGTGAGTCCTTGCAAATGGACACCAAGAGGATTCCTGCTTCACTGTACTCTGCAGCACCTCAAGATCTCCCTTCAGTATTCCACAGTGTGACCTTTCCATAACACAGGGAAGCGAGGCCAAGCCGTCATAGACTGAAGAGATCTGCTGTTAGCCTGCTGTGGAGCGTAACATACCTCTAAGAATAAAGCCCTAGAGAGAAAGGAAACTCAAGTATGCCATCAAATGCAGTGGGTGGCCCCTTTGCAGCCTATGTCCTCTTTGCATCTCTGAGACCTCTTCAGACATCGGACATCATTTACTGTTGATGATTTCTGCAGAATTTGGCTCATAGTTTGGGAAGAGAAATGCCATTTTGAGAAACTCTGGATAGTTATATTTTCCTCCTTCTCAGAGGTAGATAAAGTCAATATATAGTGCCGACCTTTAACTGGCGCGGAAGAGACCAGCAATAGAGCTTCAGGTGTAGCTCAGGGATAAAGCACTTGCCAAGTATCTAAGGCCTGGGTTCCATGCCCAGCACCTTGAAAAGATGGCTGTCACTCAAATAGTAACAAAAACATCAGGTTTAGAAAACACTCTGTGATCTCCCCCTCTCCCCCCATAACAACCTCGGCTGAAGATGGGCATCAAATTATATCCTAAATTATAGTTAACAATGGTAACTCTGTGGAGGCATTAATGCTATATGGCCAATTTAAAAAAATTTATAAGTAAAGTCAGTCTTTAGAGATGAGTATTAGTGTATACCGAATTATGACCTACTAAAAATTACCTTAGAAAAGACTAACATTGGAAGAGGCCTCAAAGATCAAGTTATTCTACTCTCAGATTTTAGATAAAAGGAAGACCAGTGATGTGGGCACATCAGCACGGTAGCCTGTGCCAATATTTCTATACACACATAGCACAAATCAGCAAGGTTGCCTGTGCAGTCATTTTCTTATGCATACACCGCACATACACACACGTACACACGCGCACACATAGTTACATTTGTTTTGTACATCAAGGTGCTAGTAGCTTTTATGATAAAAGAAAAGTAGGTGTGCAAATTTTCACTTGTTATCTTGTTGCTGGAAACTGGAAACAGGAAACCACATCCTTCATGGAGTGGAAAGGTCCTGCTCTCTCCATGACGAACTGGATCATGTCTTTGACTGAGTGTTCTCTGTACAGTCCCTTAAAGAAGCATGGATTATCAGCAGAAGCTGGAGTGATAGGAAGAAGGGCAGGGTGCTCAACTCAGATCTAATCTGGAATCCCTTAATATGCCCAAGATGCCCACACTGGCAGTGAAGACCTTGTACGAAGGTAAGGCTTGGCAGTTAGACCGTCAGGACAGGAATGGAAGGAGAACTAAGAGAAACAGGCAGTGCTAACATCTGCCCTTCACCCAGAGGATTCCCCTGGCCATCGTGGGCAGAGACGAGCAGGTGAGTCTTACCTAAGCTCTTAAATTACAGGTTGGCTAACCCTCATCTGAAGAGCTGGGGTCTAGAGTACCCAGGGTTTTAATTTTTCTAGATGGTGGAATATCTGCATATACATAATAAAATATCTCGAGGATGGAACCCAAATCTAATTGAGACATTCATTTGTGCTTTTTATACATCTGATAGCCTGAGGGTAACTTCACACAATAGGTTTAATAATTTTATATACAAAATAAACACTCGCTGGAATTTTCTACTTGTATCATAAGACCTGACTCAAGATTTTAGATTAAGGAGAGCCAACCAGCATCATGTACCTAGGACAACATGACTTACTAGGTAAAAAGTTTCTAATTATTTTAATTTGCATATGCAGATAAATATAAATATCAAAGTATTTGATCCTTACACGTGGTACTACTATTACTATCTATCTCCTCACAAAATTACATGTGGATATAACTTTATGGTAGTTGTCTTTTTAAAATACCTTTTATCTTAAAATTTTTATAATGTTTTTCAGAAAAATCCTGTTTAGCTATATATATTAACATTAAATAACTTAAAAAATAAACAACCACTATACCAAAATAGTCCCATTTTTCACTCAACTGAAAAGGGTTGAGTTTTCAATGCACTAGGCCTTCTGCCAAAAAATGGACAAAGCCTTCTACGGGCATTTCTCATAATTTTAAGTTATTATTAAACATAATTTATTTCCTTACTATCCCAAATATATACACACACCACTTTCAGTAATTTATGCCAGGAGTATTCTTAAGTAACAACAGGCCGTTATTTTTCTACTTTTACTTATTTCACAATAGGAAACTTACTCTACAGTTAAATACGTATGTTCCCAAAAGATTTTCCCAAGGAAATAACCAGTACACGTAGCCTCACGTTTTCTGAGAATAGCAGTACAAACTAACTTTCAAGTATTCTTTTAGTTTCACTGAATTTACAGCATCTAGCTCAGAAGAGTAATACTCCCGAGAAAGGAAAGCTTTTGAGAAGAAATCTGTCTTGCTAGAAATCCTGTCAAAATTCCCACAGGACACACAACCACCCCGGGAGACGGAGGACATGCAGTGCCAGGGGCTGCCCTCAAGAGTGTCCACTAGACTCTGCTCTGCAGCCCACGTCAACCAGAGCAAACTGCAGAACATGGTCCTGTTGCTGCTGTTGTTTTTGTTCCTCAGAACTTACTGCCTCACCCACAGCTGTAAAAACTTCTGGAAAGAACACGCTAGAGGCAGGACCTAAGGCTATTTCTAGCTCCTCAAACTGGGGCCATTCCTAGCATTTGGGAAACCAGGTTCAGATGTTTTTTCACTGCGTTAGTTAAGAGTCACTTTGTAAATAATTATAAGGTCTGTAGGGTACAGATTTCAGTACTAATGTGAAACGAGGAAAAGGTGCAGATGGTTGAAAAGCGCAGGTTTTTCCAAAGCGAACGGAGGTCAAGAGCTTCGTGCGTCTGAGGAGTTTCCTCCATCACAGGTTTTGATCCAGCCATTTGAAGTAACTATCCCTAGTCCGGATTCCCACGGAGAAGTTGGTCGGCCAGCTTGTGAAAATCATACAGCCATGGAAGCCGTCCTCAAAGTGGTCCAAGGTCACGTTCACACCCGCACTCTCCAGGCGCTTGGCATACATGATCCCGTCGTCACGCAGGACATCATGCTCGCACGTGAGGATGTAGGTCTTCGGGAGGGCCTGAAGCACTTCCTGCTCTGCGATGAGCGGGGAAGCAGCGGCATCCAGCAGCTGGGGGATCTCCTTGACGATTCTGGCGTCCCCTGTGGTCTGTAAGACAGGCTTGTAGTTCTTTTTGATGGATGAGGGCAACAGGGATGTCCAGTCGAGACGGGCCCTGAGGGCTGCAGCCCTTTCTACATCAAGTGAAGTGTGATTGTTCACAATCATTGCCTCTACAAAGTCATAGTTGCCCTTGAAGTAGTCTACCCAGTACCTCACCATGACGTGGCGAGGCAGGATGGGAGTATTCATGCTCTGCTGATAAGAGGGTGTGTTGAAGTCCAAAGCCTGCAGGACCGGGTAGATCAAAGCCTGTAGTTTGAGCTTATTCTTCAAGCTTTCAACGTAGGTAAACTAGAATAGAAAAAACATATTGTTGCATTTTGTGTGGATCCTTTTACAGAATGCTTTAAACGAACAGACGTTCCCCAACCCCCACCTCCCCACCCCTCCACCCTACCCCCAACTCCCAGGCTAACTGGACAGCCTAAGGAATGGCTACTGTTTGTGACTCCTAGATTCGAATGAATTCACTGTTATATGACCTCTGATGTCTCTAAACCCCCAACAGCGCTCTACTTGTCTTTATCCCTTTGCACTTACAGGGCTTGTTGCATATTTCCTATGAGTAAAGTGTGGGCGCATTTAATCTTTTACTCCCTATGTCAAATGGTAATGACTTCTGGAATAGGGAAAAAAAAAGTCATCAATCTTCCTCTTCTAGGGAAGGGTAGGAACAGAGCACGAAGGGATGGTGGGACTCCAGGGTTTACAGGTGCTCGGTGACAAGCTGGGACCTTAGCCTCTGTGCTGGACCAGACAAGCAGGGAGCTCAGGCCCAGAGTGGGCTTGGAGTGGAAGGGAAATGCCTTCCCATGCCAGCAACCTCAGCTTACTTGTGACTCCACAGGGCGACTGTACTGTAATCCCAGCCTTTAAAGTCTGCTGCATCTAAAACGAAGGTGGCGTGTTTCGCAGCAATGGAAGAAGCCTCACTTAGAAGTCCGCCCCTGGTAAGAGGCACATAATAACCCTGTGCTTATGGTCTCCCTACGTCCTTTCAACTGAAAGTTGGATGGCATTATCTTCACCTTCCCAAGGCTTCATAGAACAACGGGATTTAGCTATGGTTACAGCTCTCCAATCTGAAGCCAAAATTCTGTCTTTGAGACCCATGAACCCGGAGTGGTTGGTATGCACCTTCAATCCCAGCACTCTAGAGGGCTAAGCCAATCGGATCAGAAGTTTTAGTTTAGTCTGACCTCAAAGCAAACAAAAAAACAAAAACAAAAACAAGTAATAGAAGGGGCTGGAGAGATGGCTCAGCGGTTCACAGCACTGGCTGCTCTTCCAGAGGTCCTGAGTTCAATTCCCGGCAACCACATGGTGGCTCACAACCATCTGGAATGGGATCTGATGCCCTCTTCTGCTGTCTGAAGACAGCTACAGTGTGCCCATACATAATAAATAAATAAATCTTTAAAAAAGGAGGAGGAGGAGGAGGAGGAGGAGGAGGAATAGAAACTGGGAGTATGGTAGTACAGGTTTGTAATTTTAAACCTTGAGAGGTAGAGGCAGGAGGACCAGAAGTACAAGGTCATCTAAATTACAGAAAGAATTTGAGACAAACCAGTGCTACTTCAAATAAAAAAAAAAAAAAAAAAAAACAAAAACAAAAAAAAACAAAACAAAGTGACCGAATAATAATAATAAATACAACTTTAGAAAATGGCTTAGTATTTTAATTTCTCTTAAAACTCTAAGAAAACAGCCATAAGAACTGAAATGTAAGCCAGTGGGGTTACTTCATGTCCACACATCTTCCTGAGGAACATTAACATTTTCCCAGACACTCCTCAGTGCCCGCTTCAGAAAGCCCTGATGAGGAAAGTCCTGGGACATGGTCACATGAGGGCGCTAGCTAGCCACACGGCGGGTAGCCCAGCACCTTGTGTGAAGAACGTGGGTGTCAGCCGTGCATGCTCACCCCACCCCTCCTATCATAAGGCCCCTGAGGCAGCGCTGTTGTTACCTGCTGTCCAAGGGCCGCAGCCAAATTCCCACCAGCACTGTCTCCAGAAACGCCGACTCTTCCAGGGTCCACCTTGTACTTGTCTAAGACTTCTGGCTGTAGGAAGTATTTGGTGGCCCGGATGACATCATGAATTTGCTCAGGAAAATAAACCTGTGGAACTAGCCTGTATCTGTGAAGACAAAATTAGTGCTCACTTTAGGGAGGGCATCGCCTCGTTTTAATGGCCACTGGACATTTAGAGAGAAAGACAAAATCACAGCAACAGAAAAGCAAACCAGCACACCAAGCACGGATACTCCCACGGAAGGCTGAGGCAGGAGGATTGGCGTCTCTGTGACCACAAGGCCAGCAGAGTGTCCATCTGTGTGAGACAACAAAGCAGTGTCAGCCAAGACAACCCAGTGGCCAGTGTGGGTTCACACTTCAAGGGTCTGACACCGGGCAGGTTATTTCCGGTAAGTACAGCACAATTTGGAGCGTTTCCTGGTGATCGTTACCTCCATCCCACAAGCCCAATAAAGCTTAAGGCTTGACTACATCAAAACTCTTCGTAAAGTACTGAAAGACCCCCGGAGTGGGGAGACCCTCACTCAAGTCTCGGGATGACGCGACCCCCCAAGAACTCACACAAGACTGTCCTTGTTGTAATCACATGAGGTTTATCGATAGCAACCAGTGCACTGGGGTCGAGACTCCTATCCCACGCAGGGGCAGTGGAGTTCGACCCCGAGAGGCTGGGAGAAGAGGTATTTAAAGGGAGAAACCACAACCCGAGGGGGCAGGGATGGCGTCATTGGAAAGTGTGTAGAATAACAGTGAAAAATCACAAGGAAGAACTCTCTGTCCCCCAAGATTGTTTCCTAGGAGAAGCTGTCTCCTGCTTCTCAGGTTGTTTAACTTTATGGTCCGCTAGTTCCTAGGAGAAGTTGTTTCCTGCTTCTCAAGATTGTTCTCTAAGATTTATGGTCAGCTAGTTTCTGGGAGAAAGCTGTTGAGCTGGCCAATGTAATTATCTATTCTATAGCCCTAGGAGAGGCTTCTTGGAACATACAATTCTGGGGCCTAACCTGTTTTTTTTTTTTTTTCTGCTCTAAACTTTGTGTCTAGGGGGGCAACTTTAAAACTTTTACCTTTTAGTACATGTGGCTGCTTCCATGAAGATTGGGTTCTATACATTGACTGCGTGTGGTATCTTAGGGGTCTGGGGGATCTGGTGTGGTCTCGGTCATACAGGTAGCACAAAGGCCACTAGGCTTTTAACTAAGTCCATTCTCAGTCTTCTGGGAGGAAAACTGGTTTTGCATCTCTTTCTTAGAAGGGCCAAGCCTGTGTGTTTAACATTTCTGGTTCCCCCAGTGCTTACCCATGAGCACCAGGACCTCTGTGCCCTCTACAGGCTGAGGCCAGCTTGGGCCCCACAGCAAGCTCCTATCTCAAAAAACAAACAACAAACAAACAAAAACCCAGCTTCTCAGACACCAAACTGTCCGCCGCCATCAGCTTCTGGCTTGAACGTGCAGGTGCTCCTCATTAGGGTCCTTATGAGGATACAGGCGGCTCCATAAAGAACTTTGGGATTTATTTAGGAAAGTCTATCTACCACACTTGGTGACTCTGGGTTAGAAGCTGACAGCATCAGCCAATTCACTGGCCTCAACTTACCCTACTCCATTCGATGACTACAATAAAGCTATCTGCTGAAGAGGCCTGTGCCAGGAGCCATTAAAATCCAAGGAATGCCCTTGCAGGCTGGAACATTAGGAAAATGTCTTTTTAACGACAGAGGAAACATTAAGAAACATTAGGAAAATGTCTTTTTAACGACACAGAGGGAAAGCTAAGCTAGCACAGAGGGAAAGCTAAGCTAGCACACAGCCTCATCCGGACCCTCCTGGGTCTCCTGCTAAGGCACACTTTGCAGCACCAGAGGTCTCTGCTGTCTTGTTCTGTAAAAAGTGTCAGAACCCTGATCTTGACGAGGGCCCACGCTCGGGATGGGTTCCATGTGTGTGGACAATTCAGTCCGGCTCGCACACTTTCCCATTCTCCTCCTGGGCTTAACCTGACTTATCCTCGGAGCCTTCTCTGGGAAGTTTGATCGAACCTCCACTTGTTTCTGGGGCAGAGTTGGCCATTCAAGGAGTGCCTTGGGCTGTAATCCCAGTCTCTTAGGACGTCGAGGCAGAATCCTGAACTCAAAAGTCCTGCTGGGGGCTGGAGAGATGGCTCAGCGGTTAAGAGCACCCGATTACTCTTCCAGAGGTCCTGAGTTCAATTCCCAGCAACCACATGGTGGCTCACAACCATCTGTAAAGAGATCTGATGCCCTCTTCTGGTGTGTCTGAAGACAGCTACAGTGTACTTGTATATAATAAATGAATAAATCTTTTTAAAAAAAAAAAGAGTCCTGCTGGTTTACGCACTGAGAGTTCAAGTCAAGCCTGGGACACTTAGTGAGACCTTGTCATAAAACAAAAAAGAAAAAATGGGGTCTGGGGATACAGCTCAGTATAGCATGCAATACTACTCCCTGGACAGGAGGGGTTACACCATTTATTCCACTAGGTGGCAGCATCTCTCAAGACTATTTATCCCTGCTCCTCCATGTAATTTCTGATTTCAAATAAAACAATAACAACAAAAAACAACAACAAACAAACAAACAAACAAAAAAACCAAAAACAGATGCACTTCAGGAGTCAAGACATGAAAATATCATTTTTCTTTTTCTTTTTTGTCATCCCATCACTGTCTCAGAGTTTCCTTTGCTGTGAGGAAACACCATAAGCCAAAAGCAAGTTGGTGAGGAAAGGTTTACTCAAGCAGGGTTGGAACTTGGGGGCAGGAGCTGATGCAGAGGCCATGGAGGGTGCTGCTTACTGGCTTGCCTCCCCTAGCTTGCTCAGCCTGCTTCTTACAGAACCCAGGGATGCCCCACCCACAATGGGCCCTGTAATCTCAGTCTCTTAAGAAGTTGAGGCCAGACTGGGCAACTTATTAAGACTCCATCTAGGGGAGTCCACCTAGCACGTGTGACTCTAAATTCAATCACCAGCGCCCCTGGTGCCACCATACCCATAATCATTTGATCTCTGTGTAACCCTTCTCTTAAAGACTGTTTCTAACTGTGTAGCCCTGGCTGGCTCAGAACTCACAAAGACCCATCGCATATCCCTGCCTCCCGGGCGATGGGATCGCACGGGTGCACCACCATACCTAGCACATTTGCTCAAGCTAAAATATTCCTTAATGTTACTTGGTAAGGAAGATATTCCTTTCATAGAGCAGAGAACGAGTATACTGAAAGCAGTGAGATTCCAGTCACTTCAACATGGTAACATTTCCCTGAGAGAGCTAACAGTGTTTGCAATGTATTTATAGACATAGAAAACTTAAGAGTAAGAAGGAAATTCATGGGGGTTTTATCTAATGAAAGGAGACAGCTTGGCCTAGTGGCAGAGCCTCGGCCAATAATACCACCAAGTTGGAACTGGAGTGAGTCCCAAGAGTGAGTTCAAACTCAACCTGTGTAATTGCAGTTGATCCTCTCTTGGAACATGAAACAGAACAAAAGCTTTGATATACAGCTCAGTGTACAGTGTTTGCCTAGCATGTGAGAGCCCCAAGAGAAGAAGTGAAGGACGAAGGGACAGAGTGTGCCCGCTGTCTGCTGCTCAAGCTCCAAGTTATGTCCGTGGAAAGCACTGGAAAAGCATGTGTCATCATTGTCCAACTCAGAGCTAGAACTGTATGTGTGTACACTCAGGCACATGTGTGTGCATGTGCATGTGTATGTGTGTGTGTGAGCATGTATATGTGAGCATGTGTATGTTTGTGTGTGTGTGTGTGTGTCTGTGTGTATGTATGTTGTTGAGTATGTGGTTTTTGTCACACACTGAAGGTTCACATTACCTTATTTGCACAGTAAATCTTCAAACCAGGTTTTTGCTGTCACAGAACAAACATCATCATTTGGGTGCATTAGCAATATTCTTAATACAAAATTACCACACATTAACACCATGCTTTTCCTTGTCCGAGAAGGTGGCACACAGGGTTAAGGCAGGAAGATCAGAAACTCAAGGTCAAATTCAGCTATATAGATAGTGAGCTTGAGACAAGCCTGAACTGCACATCATGAACAATAGAAAGCCTTACCAAAGTCCAATGGATTATCTTCCTCACCAGATGTGCTTATCTGCACACAGATGTAATCCCAGCACTGTGGTAACCTGCCCACACATGTAACTCCAGCACTGTGGTAACCTGCCCACACATGTAACTTCAGCACTGTGGTAACCTGCCCACACATGTAACTCCAGCACTGTGGTAACCTGCCCACACATGTAACTCCAGCACTGTGGTAACCTGCCCACACATGTAACTCCAGCACTGTGGTAACCTGCCCACACATGTAACTCCAGCACTGTGGTACTCTGCACATATGTAATTCCAACACTAACTCTAGCATTGAGGAGACCGGGGAGGAGGAACACCACAAGTTCGAGACTAGCTGAGCTCCATAGCAAGTACAGGCCTGTAGTTGCAGGACAGTGTCTCAACAAACAAGCCTGATAAATATACCACCCACGCTTTCTTTCTAAATTCTGCCTGCACTTCACCTAATGCTAGCAGTTTCTCAAAAACACTGAGATGTGAGCCCTGCCCCCAAATATTCCAATTCCAGTACTGTTGGGTGAATTCCTACATCTATCTTGAAAGAAAAATCCCCAAGAATTCCCAGGGCTGCACCAGTTCAGACATGTCAGAACCCCATCACATGCTCTCCTTTCTCTCTCTCCCCTCCCTCCCAGGCCACTTCCTGTTTCCACTGCAAGATACTGGTCCCCTCACTGCCACCAAGGATTCTTCCCTATCATTTCCTCATCAAAAGTCCCCTATCTTTCATTCTAAGGGACACTTCTTTCAATAACTTTTTGAATCTCTCCTTCCTAGCAGCCAAGCTCTCTGACAATACACTATAACTCACACACCTCGAATTTCTTGAAAAGAAGAAAGGCTAAGAAGAGTCAAATGTCAGAGTTCTACTGAGCAGTGGCCCTGTTGGTAATGCTTTCTTTTGCTGAGGCAATGTCTCCTGTAGCCCAGACTAGCCTCAAACCATGAAGCTGAGGATGATCTTGAACACCTCTTCCTGAGTGCTGGAATTACAGTCATGTAATTCAAATGGTGCTGGCATGAAAACCAGATGTTTATGCAATGCAGGTCCTCTACCTCCAGCCCCTAACCCTTCAGCATTTACTACGATGACCACAGAAAGGAGGCAAAGCAAGAGAGACTAGTAATCTGCCATCTGCAAGCTCACTAGTGTCCAACACGGCTGGAACAAGCATTGTCCCTCAAAACTGACATAACCGGGAAGCCAAGCCGCCAGCTGCCCGCGGATGGACAAGGTTCGCCTCAGGTTGTGCCAGGTGGGTGAAAGGTTGTCTGACAGTGGAGAATGAAGTCATCTTCCCGTTAGATTCAGTGCAACAGAGAGAAGGGGCATAGTCTCCCCATATACTGTTTTTTCCTTCTCCCAAGGAAATTTCAATCAGTTCATCATGGAAACCATAAAAGGCTAGAGAGAGTCTAGATCTTCAGTAGGGGGAATCCAAAATAAATTAATAATTATATACATCTCGAGCTCTCTATCGGATAGAGACGACCCCAGAGGAACAATCTATGAATTCCTTTACCAACGTTCGTTTTTATTAAAAGAACGTGCAGTAGCGGCTGGGAATGGAGCTCAGTTGGTGCAGTGTCTGCCTACCATGAAGCCCTGCATTCCACCCGCAGCAGCACAGAAAACCAGGGCATGGTGGCACGGCCTGTGAACCCAGCTACCCCAGAATTACAAGGCCAGCTTTGGCTACATGAGACCCTGTTGAGAGAGAGAGAGAGAGAGAGAGAGAGAGAGAGAGAGGGGGGGGGGAAGAAGGAGGAGGGGGGAGGAGGAGGAGGAAGAGGAGGAGGAAGACGAGAAAGAATTTGGAAGGAAGAGAGGGAAAGGAGAAGCTCAGACAGGAGCTGCACTGGGAATCAAGTGCCGTCTGTTTTCTGTTGTAAGTGCAGTTTGGGTATGAACACTGGACACCCGTCTCCCTTGCTGCTTCCACTTTCAACACCAGACTCTTGAGAACCAGAAGTGTTCACACCACCCTGACCACCAATCCTTCAGCAAAGGAGGGTGGCCATTAGAGCAAAGACTTGACTGACTGCATAGGCAGACACTCAATAAACCAGGTGTGGCGCCTCCGATCTCCCCAGCACTTCAGTGGCCGAGACAAAGAAGACTTCTGGGAATATGAGGCCAGCCCGGTCCACACAGCAGCGAGCTACAGGACAGCCTTGGCTACAGAATGAGATGCTGGTCTCAGAAAGGTGGGAGGAAACAGATATCTCAGTGGGTAGCGAACACTCAAGGAGGGCCTGATTTCGATCCCCAGAACCCACGTAACAAGCTAGGCATGGTGGTATGTGCTATGATCCAAGTACAGGCAAGGCAGAAACTGGTAAAAGTCCTTGGCTGGCCAACCAGCCTAGTTTGAGTTGGAACCGGGTCTCAGGGGGAAGCAAGTGGACAGCCCCTGAGGATGAACACCTGTGGTTGTTCTTTGATCTCTATATGCTTATCACATGCATCCACAAACATACAAATACACCCAGTGGGGACTCAAAAATTACATGGATATTGGGAGGCTCCACAAAAATCTTAGAGGTTGACTGCCAGAGGACTCCCCGATGTGAAGTCTTTTTAAACAGTGCGACTATCCCAGTGTGCCATTCCCAGCTCCAGACTTCCAGAGGCTCACAAAAGCTCAGCAGCAAAACCCTCGCCTACAATGTATCAGGTCCTGCGTTTGGTCCCCAAGACTGTGAGAAGGAAACGCCTTCCTGAGACGTATCTGCAAAGGCCGAGACACTCCAAGTTCCAGGTGCTTATCTCGACTCCCTTTCCCTGTTCAGAAGCAAACCTCACCCTTAACCTCAGCCCAGACACCCTGACAGCACTACAGAAGGAACCTAGGCTATTCCGGAGACTGTGGCTTCTAGCTTCCTCTCTTGGTGTCGCCACAGAGGCTGAAGAGGGATCCACAAAGCACGGCATGAGCCAATGGAGCCAGGTTTCCCAGCCCATTGGATTTCTCAGTCACCTCTGGAAAAGGAGCACAGCATAGCGCTGTGTGTGCACGTGTGTCTCGAGGTACAAGCATGTGTGTGCACATATATGCAGAGGTCACGGGTCGACCCTGGCTGGCATTTCTCAGGATTTCACTCTCCTTCTGAGACAGTCTCTCACCGGCCTGGCACTTACAGGGTAGACTAGGCTGGCAGGCAAGTGAACCCCAAGAGCAATTCCTCCACCTCTCTTGTTCTAGGATTACAAATGGGCACTTTTCTCCCCTTTAAGTGAGTTCTAGGGGTGGGACTTAGGCCTCCGTTCTTGCACAGTAAATACTTTGTCAAATGAGCAATCTCTCTGAACCACTCCCTCCCACCTCAAACTCTAAAGTGGAGGAGAAAGGCATTTCTTCCCCCTTTGGCATTTTATCTAAGACGCCGTCAGAGAGACAACACAATTAAACTAAGAATGTTTGAAAAGAGCCATTTGCAACTTAGCTTCAGCAAAGAGAATCAAACAGTCTATTTTCTGGAAGCAGCCACAGGATCCTCTCTCTGTAGATTTAAACTGTGTGATGTTGTTTGATGCTGGCTGGAGCAGGCATGACCGAGTGAGCATGGAGCATGTGTTGAGCTGATCTCAGTTTGTGTTGTCTGATTTGTTTGGGGAGGTTCGAGTTGAGCTGATCTTCCCAGTTTTTTTGCTGTTGGTGTGTGTGTGTGTGTGTGTGTGTGTGTGTGTGTGGGTTTGTGTGTGTGTGGGTTTGGAACCCATAGCGTCCCCACATTTGAAGAGAGCAGTCTACCCCTGTGTCACCTCTGCATGGCTCCACTTAACGGCTCCAGGAACAGAAGAACAAAGAGAGGCAGATTTACAGTGAGGTAGGTGACCATGTGGTTTTCAGATTGCCACATACCTACTTAAGCATGTGGACCCTGCACGCTGTCCCATAAGAAGCACTGTGGCTTTGGAAGCTCATAGCCCCAAATGTTATGGACAATAAAAACAAGGCCCTGAAGTGCCCAGTGCTAATACCAGGACAGCCATCAAAGCCCACGCACATCAGCATCTCGTGCAACTAAACCAGCAGCAGGAACCCACAGCTCGGCAAAGCTTCAAGCAGTCCTGACATTTGGTGGAATGTTACGTGGCTTAAGGCATCTACATAGAATAGCAAATAAGTGTAGAATAAATTACTTAATTAAAAACAAAAATTTGAGCGTTTTCTACAACAAAAAGGGGTGTATGATAAATCCCTTATAGAATTTAATATTATCCAACATCCTATGTGTATTGACAACCAAGATACAGGTTTATTATTGTGCTGGCTAACCTTGGTTGGGACAGCCAATGTTAGACTACCTGAATCACAGTCTGTAAGCCATTCTAATAAATCCTCTTTACATACACATTCCTTCGTATATGCACATACATGCACTCACTACATACATATCCACTCAATTGACCTATTCCTTTAGGGAACCCCAACTAACAGATTATCTCATATTACACCTTTGAAAAGAAAGTATGAATCTCTCTTGTCCCTTATGTCCTATGGTCCAAGCAAAGGTTAAAAGACAGTATATTAGAAATATTCTACTTTATGAATGTAAAACAAGGCGGTCCTGGGTTATATAACTAAAGATATTACCATGTAATCAGATAGGACAACTTTTATTTACCAGATACATACTGTACAGTTAGTACGTGATACCTGCCTAGTGCCCTGGACAGCCCTAAGTAGGCGGCCCTGGCTTTACCAACATCACAAAATAAAGGCTTGTGTTGCTGGCAGGCCTGTCCCTGAGCCCTGCAGACCAGCACAGGCAGCGCGCGCACAGGAATCCCAATTCCTGCTGCTTATGACATGAGGTGACTCCATGGCCAGGCTGCCCCAGCCAAGATGTGATCTTCACCAAAGGCCCAATCCACACGGAGCAAAGCCACCCCTAGGGGCCCTGTGGCAGCCGGTCTCTCTGCTGAGGAGAGGCTCTGGGAGACCTCAGCATCTGCCATGCTGCTGGATCCTCTGCCCTCCTTCTTGTTTTCATTGTGGGAGCATGCGCCCTGACAGTCTTCTCTCTCACTTTCTCTCCAAAAGCCTTCTCGTCCTATCACCCCAGACTTCACAACCCTGGTCCTCTGTCTACCTAGGTCTCATTGTCCCTTAAGGGACTCTGTTCTGACAAGTCTTTGTTTTTTTTTCTTTTAAAGTTTGTTTTGTTCTTTTGTTTCTTGCAGAAAAGGTCTTACAGGTAGCCCAGGCTGACCTCAGACTCACTATGTAGACAAGGATGACCTGAATGTCTGGTCCTCCTGCTTTTATGGCTCTACTGCTGACATCACAGGCAAACACTACCATGCAGGGCTGGGGACCAAATCCAGGGCTTTGTGCAAGCTCTGCAAGCAACTGAGCTACACCGGCAGCTCCAAATACCACCTTCTCAAAGATGGCTTCCCCACTCTCCAAATACCGCCTTCTCAAAGGTGCCTTCCCCACTCTCCAAACAGGCGGTCCTGCCCATAGGTGCTCAATTCCTGCTCACCACCCACTTCCTATCGCTCATCACACTTAAACTTATGGGCCAAGGTTTTTGGACTTGTGAGGGTGAGAGCTACATCTTTCTCTTTGATATCAGGACTTAACACTGCAATTGACCCAGGAGAGAAAGTAAATCAGCATTCAAGGGAAAGAAGGGGGGCTGGAGAGATGGCTCAGCAGTTAAGAGCACTGACTGCTCTTCCAGAGGTCCTGAGTTCAATTTCCAGCAACCACATGGTGGCTCACAACCATCTGGAATGGGATCTGATGCCCTCTTCTGGTGTGTCTGAAGACAGCTACAGTGTACTCATATAAATAAAATAAATAAATCTTAAAAAAAATAAAAGGGAAAGAAGTGAGTCAGTGAGAATAACTGTGCTCCCAGGTTAGATCTCTGAACAGTCTCTTTGGGGAGAATACAATGGTCATGTGATGTTGGCTATCTTTCAGCTACAACACGAGATATAAGGCTTTCTGTGGCTGTCCTGGGCCCAAACCCCCTTATCTCATAATTACTGTCCACAGTAAGTGAGCACTGAATAATCTGTCATTTGACACAGCACTCCTCACACACACTTAGCCACTCTGTGCTTTAAGAGGTGTCCAACAGTTTGACACTGCGTCACAATGTTGCCATCTATAAATACATCTCAGTGTATTCATAATTATCCTGGGACAGATGTAACCCATGGGCTAGCCACAGGTTGGACAAGCCTGTGAGAGCACCAGAGGCCCTTTTATTCCAACTGTCTAAACTGATCCCTAGACACGTCTGTGAGGTCCCCATCGCAAGTCAGCATGGTCTCCTCGGCGTTCACACTGCAGCCTTATATAAGGTGCTGGAATCCAGGTGAAGCGTTCCTGTTTTCTGGTCCCAGGAAGGATCTCTCATCCCATATTGCCTATGGGTGTCAGTGAGCTGCCTGAAGGTGCCCCTGTACTGTGCTCCTCCCAGTGGTGAACATCTGGGTGCCCGTTACCCTGAGTCAGCACAATGGGCAGGTAAGAAGAGAACGGAATGGCTTCAGAGTTTTAGGTCTTTCTAAAAATCTTGAACATACCTAATCAACCTTTCAGGGTGTTACATAAGCCTAGACTCAACAGTGACACCTGTGTCACTGGAGTTGAGAGACTTCAAGGTAGAGATGGGTGTGTAGCAAGAGCTCAGGGTGTGTAGCAAGAGCTCAGGGTGTGTTGCCCACTGTTGCTACTGAAGTCCTGAGGGTAGGTAAACAAGAGCCGGCTGAGGCTAGATCCTCCGGGTGCCAAGTGAAGCAAGGCCGATTTCCTTCCTTCTCTAAGCCTTTGAATAAGTACAGGGAGCAGAAACCACTGAAGGGCCCCTAAAGCTTCTTTAATACCACATTCCAGGGCTTTGTTCTAAGGGCTTGGCTCCTTCTATGTCCTGTGAAGACACAGTTGTTTGTTGAATGGCTCCTGCATTGCTGAACTTCACCCAAGAGTCCTCAGAGATCTGACAGGTGAGCTGCAGGCTCAGAAGAGCAGGGAGCTGTACAAAGCAACTACAGCTAAATCTGCCGAGGTGGAAGCCTCCTCAGCCGCACTGTGTGAGCCCAGGCTTCTATTACAGGCTGGGGCTGCCTGACACCTCAGTACAGCAGCTCTGCACCTACACTACGGCAGGAGGATTCCCTGCTGAACACCAGAGGCCCTTTTATTCCAGCCATCTAAACTGATCCCCTAGACAAGTCTGTGAGGTCCCCATCCCAAGTCAGCATGGTCTCCTCGGTGCTCACACTGCAGCCTCACACAAGATGCTGGCACCCATGTTCCTGCTTTCTGTCTTGAGGAAAAATCCATGATCCTACCTCAGATAGGCAGTAGGGCATGGGGGATGAAAGCCACGAATGGGAAGAAGGCAGAGGAAAGGGAGAACTGGATGGGCCTGGGTCATATAAGCAGTCGGTGCCTTCCCTGCCTGGTCATGTGGCATTATTAGTTTCCTCCAATCTAGGCTTGGGAACCTACAAAGCTTCTAGCCTATAGTCCCACATGCCACCGATGCGTCTGCTTAGCTAGCTGACTACTGTAGAGGACTCGCTTGCTATTCTGTGAGGAAGATGGTAAGATACGTAATGTGTAGGGGTGGGGGGAGTGCGGGCATATATGTCTGCACGTGTGTGTGTGTGTGTGTGTGTGTGTGTGTGTGTGTGTGTGTGCGTGTGTGTTGTACATGTGTGCTGCTTCACACTCCTGTAAATGTGTGCGAGGAGTCAGAGGTTAACACTTGGTGTTTTCTCTATTTCTTTTCACTGATTTTTTTTTTCTTTTCTTTTTTTTGGAGCTGGGGACCAAACCCAGGGCCTTGCGCTTGCTAGGCAAGAGCTCTACCACTGAGCTAAATCCCCAACCCTTTACTGATTTTTTTAAGAAACGGTCTCTTGGTGAACTCGGAGCTCAGCAGCTCAGCTAGACTGGCTCACTAACAAGCCTCCAGTGTCCTCCTCAGCACTGAAACCATAATAGCAGGCCCGACCACATCTGTTTTTTTGGGTTTTATCAGTTTGTTCTGTTGTTGTTTGGGTTATTTTGGTGGTGGTGGGGGGAGTGCTGGAGATATTAACCCAGGTCTCTATGCTTGCACAGAAACAATCTACCGCGTCAGCTTCCCTATGCTTGGTTTTGGTTTTTGTTGTTGCTGTTGTTTTGAAACAAAGGGCCTTACTTTATAGCCCAGATTGTCCTAGAAATTATTACACAGACAGACTAGACTGGCCTAGAACTCATAGCAACTCTCCTGTCTCTAGCTAAATGCTCAGACTACATGCATAAGCCACCATGCTATACTACGGGATGATTTATATGAGAATTTAGAAACTCGGACTCTTCATTCACCCGTGATACAGCCTGTAATTGAATTCCCTGAGAATGCGGGGAAGTTTTTTTAGAACAACCGACTCAGCAACAAACAATCTCCACTACCCCCACGAGCATTACTTCCTACTGCGAACGTAATAGATCAAACGTGTGGCCCTTCAAACACGGAAGCTGGCTTCAGAGATAAACTCAAACAGAGGAAAGTGGCTGGAATTTCCCACGCAGCTGTCCAGGACCTTCACAGAGGGAAGTCTGAGTCAAGAGACTGAAAGCACTGGGGCCAGGCTGGCATGAGACAGTGATGAGCTGCCAACTTATTCAGATACTTCATAGTTGCTCAAGAAACCGGCGTGTGAGAGAGCCCGCAGAGACCGGTGCACCGTTTACTAACAGTTCCATGTCTGGTGTTTGCTGAGCACAGCGCTGTCTTCCGAGGGTTACAGAAACGTACTTCAGGAAAACAGTCCTGGCTGGCAATGAGGTTCTCTTTCAAATCCCAACTGTTTTAGTTTTAAAAAGTTTCGGTCAGACTTACAAAAGACTACATTTTAAAAAGCCTGGGCATACGGCTCAGTAGCAGGCTCTCTGAACATATGAGGTGCTAGGTTCAGTCCCTAGCACCACAGTCAACAAATGCATAGATATTCAAAGTAAATCAATGTATTACTAAACCCTGTTCAAAAAATATGGAGTAGGTAGACACATCTGTCATCCCAACATTTAATGCCGTGTTTTATCTTTATTTACTAGACTATTACTTAGCATTTCTTGTTAATAATGATGATGACTATTGGAGGCTGGAGCAATGGCTCAGCAGCCCAGAGTGCTTGGTGCTCTTTCAAAGGACCAGAGTTTTGTACCAACACCCATACTGGGCAGCTTACGAACACCCGCAACTCCAGTCCTAGGGATGTGACACACTCTTCTGGCTTCTGTGGGCAGCGGCGTTCAGGTGCACATAGCCACAGACACAGACAGGGACACATACAAAATAAAAATGGAAATCTTAGTAAGAGCTATGACCAGTGGTAGCTACTCACTCAATAGAAACGATGACGGCGTTCAGCTCCTCGGCCATTGCTGTGCACAGTTGGTCATAGTAGCTGATTTCTAAGAGAGAAGAATGAATCACTACAAAGGTGGCCGTTCCCCCTGTCCACTCTCACGCACCACCGAGTGTAGATTGTTTTTTAGACTGAGACAATAATAACAACAAACACTAAACAGTGCATGTGAACCAGGCGTGTAGCTGTTGCTTCTGACCTCAGTACCTGAGAGGCAGAGGCAGGAGGATCAGGGGTTCAAGGCTGCCGTAGACATTACCCTGGGATGTGTGAGACTGCTCAAAACCCCAGAAACCAAAAACAGAAGAGGTTAGGGAGAGAGGAAGGAAAGAGGAAAGAGGGAAGAGGAAGGGGGAGGAAATGGGAGGGGGTTCAGAGGGAGGGAGGGATGGTTAGAAAGGGAGGAAGAACGAAAGGCAAACAGACACACTCAACTGCAAAAATTAAATCTATTTTATAATAAAATGTAATTACTACAACAGGAAATCAGTACTGAGTGAGTTTTTAACTTATGCTTTTAACTTACTAAACATTTATTTTATACTGGGCTATATGAAACCCACCACCTCAATTCTGATTTTGAAGCTCTTCAAATATACACTATCAAGACAAATCACAGCAAATGAGCTGTTTCCACCTTAGAATTATAAGATTTTATACTTTCAACATCCTGTGATTCGGGAAAATTACCAATGTGAGGAATAGGGTGGTTAGTTTCTTTCTGCCAACAGAGAAGCAGAGTTTTAGGAAGTCTTATTTCCTAGAAAGGAGACTCAAATGCCCTCAGGAACAAAATAATCTTAAGAGGTAAGGATTGACTTCTTGTAATTTTTCTCCAATCCATTAAAACCCACCAGACTGGGATATAGCGCAATTAATAGAGCATCCGCCTAGCAGGCGTGAAGCTCTGGGTTTGAACCTCACACCACATTAACCTGGGAAGGTAGCAGATTGCTGTAATCCCAGCACTCAGGAGGGGAGGGCTGGAGAATCTGAAGTTTAAGGTCATTCCCAGCTACATAGTAAGGCTAGCCTAAGTCCATGAAACCCTGCCCCAAACAAACAAGCAAACAACAAAAAAGATTTACTCTTTCAGCAGAGGACCTAGTGTTTCCTTCCTTAGTGATAGGGAAGTAAGTACTCAGAAGCAGAAGGTGCTTCTAAGAAGTCTTCAAGCCTTCTAGAAGACTGCATGCCCATCTGTAGACACGTGCCAGCCCAGCTCTCCCTCGGGCACACCAGTCAAAACTAAGGGGGCAGTGGCCAGGCTGACTTTCATAACCACACATTCTGCCATCTATACTTCCTGTCTTGGATAGGACATCTCAGCTGACACATGTCCAGGGCCACAGACATCCAAGGCAGCGACCCATCTTATTTACTTTGGATCTCTGTCTCTAGCACACAAGAGTGACTATAAAGCTTAGCACTGTCGATTCTACAAGATGTACAAATCACCTCTGGGTCTGTCTGCGACAAGTTTCTAGAGTTGTTAACTGGGGAAGGAAGACACATCCTGACTGGGGACGGTAGGATTCCCTGGGTCCTGCTCCTGGACTGAAGAAAAAAGTAACAACAAAACTGAAGATACAATGTAACAAGTCACCTCACGTTTCTGCCCATGGCCTTCCTTCCTGCCCAGATGGATGGCCTGTACCCTCAGAATGTAAACTATAATAAACCCTTCCTTCCTGTCTTAGTCAGGGTTTCTATTCCTGCACAAAACATCATGACTAAGAAGCAAGTTGGGGAGAAAAGGGTTTATTCAGCTTACACTTCCACTTTGCTGTTCATCACCAAAGAAAGTCAAGACTGGAACTCAAGCAGGTCAGGAAGCAGGAGCTGATGCAGAGGCCATGGGGGGATGTTTCTTACTGGCTTGCTTCCCCTGGCTTGCTCAGCTTGCTTTCTTATAGAACCCAGGACTACCAGACCAGGGATGGTACCACCCACAAGGGGCCCTCCCATCCTTGATCTCTAATTGAGAAAATGCCCTACAGCTGGGATCTCATGGAGGCATTTCCTCAAGGGAGGCTCCTTTCTCTGTGATAATTCCAGCTTGTGTCAAGTTGACACACAAAACCAGCCGGTACCCACCCTTCCTTCCTTCCTTCCTTCCCTCCTTCCTTCCTCCCTTCCTTCCCTTCTTCCTTAAGTTGCTTCAGTGTTTTGTCATAGCTATGAAGAATCAAGGGATACAGTGGCGACCCACGGTCCAGGTCTGCCCTCAACTGTAAGTATCTGCATTAAGAGTCACGTCCTGAACAAACTCACGTAAGCAGTGGGAACAAGCCCGTGAATAATAGAAGACCTGATGGGTGTGGAGCTAAATGAGACAGAGTTGTGAAAGAGAGTTGAACATTTTATATTTTGTGAATTAAAAGTTCATATAAAAACATAATAAAGGAAGAGCCCTAGTTTGAATCACTTTTTCTTTCTAGTTTGTTAAAATTACATTTGTATTTTTGTGTATCTTGTGTCAGGATGCCACAAGGCCCACGTAGAGGTCAGAGGACAAGTTCTGGGAGTCAATTTTCTCCTTTCACCACGTGGGTCCCATGGATGGAACTCAGTCATCAGGCCTGGTGGCCAGCACCTCTGTCTGCTGGGCCATCTTCCAGCCTGTGATATGCTTTCTGTGGGGAGAATACCAAAAGCTCTGGACTGTGGATGAAGAAGGAGGTCATAGTACTACAGGCAGGAGCCTGAGCTTCTGAGACAGGATGTGCTCATGATGTGGTGCTAAGCAGCCTGCTTCTTTGAAGTCCGACTCCAAAGAAAATGCCTCAGCCCTTGGAAACACTGTTTTCTTTTAATAGCTGCATACTTTCTGTATTTTACTCTTTGGGTTTCAAAAGCTAATGCTGATTTACCACGTGTTAAGCAATGCCCACTCTGTTGTGTAAGAAAAAGCCCTCAAAATCAAGTCGATAAGGGCTACAGATAATTACCTCACGAGCTGGTAAATACGGTAACTTCTGGTAAAGTTGAGCTTATAGTCATAGGGAAAGCCAGTATCACTGGATTATTACAGTAAGTCGTCTACAATTTAGATCACGGGAGCTCGTGCGTGATGCTCAATACTGCCACCTAGGCTACGTTCTTAGCTCAGAAAATACGTTCAAAGAAATCAGCACTAAGAAGTCATCCAACAAAGGCTGGGGCTGTCGGCTCTGCTGTAGACCCAGCCATTGTCTTAGATGAACGAGCAATGGTTTCAACCCCCAGTGCTGTAGGTGGGAAGACACAAAGGAAGACAGGGAGAAAGACAGGAAGAAAACAAGGAAGGAAGGACGGAGAAACCTCTCTAGACCATAACCACATAAACGAGAGAAGCACTGATCAGGTGGCCAGGGCGACATAGGAACCAGGATGTTCCCGAGAGCCAAGGGGCCCTCCCAGAGCCAAGCACACGGAGCCACCCGAAGGTGACGGGGACTTACTTGCACTGGCCAAGGCCCAGCCTCCTCCGTGGATATAGACCACACTGCGGCGCAGCGGCTCATCCGGTTTTGGAGGGCCTTCGAATACTCGGACCTCCACGCCATCGAAGTCAGTGTCCGTCACCTTCACTCTTGGAGAAGACCTTGCGCTTTTCTTGCCAAAAGAGATGATGATGAAATTCAGAGTGATCAGATGGTGGCTCAGTCCCAGGGAATGTATCAGGTTACTCTGCAGGGTTGTGGAGAAGAGGCGGGGAGAGGGGGAGTCAACTGTTAGCATCAGGCAGGTGCAGAGCGGTGCTCACCAAAACGTGAGCGTGTGTGTGTGTGTGTGTGTGTGTGTGTGTGTGTGTGTGTGTGTGTGTGTGTGTGTGTGTGTGTGTGTGTGTGTGCGTGTGTGTGTGTGTGTGTGTGTGTGTGTGTGCAGTGTGTGTGTATGAGAGAGACAGAGAGCAGGAGAGAGCACACCAGAGAGCAAGGATCTCACTATGTGGCCCCCTCAGACCCTGACACTTGCTATGGTAGACTGGGCTGGCCCCAGTCTCACATAGATCAGCTACCTTTGCCAACCAGTGCTGGGATCAAAGGCAGGCAAAAATAAATAAATAAATAAATAAATAAAAAAAAAAAATCAATACACCTGGCCTGTTTTGCTCTTTTGAAACAGGGTCTTTACTCAGCATTCCAAGCTTGCTGACCGGTGACACTTGAGTTCCTGCGAACAACTGTTCCTGGCTCAGGTGAGTGTCACTGGACACATCTTACATCCCATAGAGGGCTAATATCCAATATATACAAAGACAAAGAATTCAAGAAGTTAGACTTCAGAGAACCAAATAACCCCCATTTAAAAATGGGGTACAGAGCTAAACAAAGAATTCTCAACTGAGGGATCTCAAATGGCCAAGAAGCACCTAAAGAAGTGTTCAACATCCTTAGTCACCAGGGAAATGTGAATCAAAACAACCCTGAGATTCCACCTCACACCAGTCAGAATGGCTAAGATCAAAAACTCAGGGGACAACAGATGCTGGCAAGGATGAGGCGAAATAGGAACACTCCTCCATTGTTGGTGGGATTGCAGACTGATACAACCATTCTGGAAATCAGTCTGGAGGTTCCTCAGAAAATTGGACATTGAACTGCCTGAGGATCCAGCTATACCTCTCTTGGGCATATACCCAAAAGATGCCCCAACATATAAAAAAGACACTTGCTCCACTATGTTCATGGCAGCCTTATTTATAATAGCCAGAAGCTGGAAAGAACCCAGATGTCCTTCAACAGAGGAATGGATACAGAAAATGTGGTACATCTACACAATGGAGTACTACTCAGCTATCAAAAACAGTGACTTCATAAAATTCATAGGAAAATGGATGGAACTGGAAAATATCATCCTGAGTGAGTAACCCAATCACAAAAGAACACACATGGTATATACTTACTAGTGGATATTAGCCCAAAAGCTTGGGATACCCAAGATACAACGCACAGACCACATGAAGTTCAAGAAGAAATAAGACCAAAATGTGAATGCTTCAGTCCTTCTTAGAATAGAGAACAAAATACTCACAGGAGGTAGAGGATAAGAGGGACGTGGGGGAAAGAGAAGAGGGGTGGGGAAAAATGAGGGCAGTATCATGTATCAGAGGACACTAGGATGATATACAGAGGTCAGGAAGTTGAACAGAGATATGTAGTGATGGGGTGTAGAAAACTGGGATAGCCACCAGCAAGTCCCAGATGCCAGGAAAACAAGAGGCTCCCAGGATCCAACAGGGATGAGATTAGCAGAAATGCCCAACAGAGGGGAGGAGAACCTGTAGAGACCATATCCAGAGGTTAGGCAAGGCCCCAGGTTGGAGGATGGGGCAACCCACTCATCTCTAAATTTTCAACCCAGAATGGCTCCTGTCTAAAGGAAATATAGGGACAAAGTGTGGAGCAGAGACTGAAGGAAAGGCCATCTAGAGACTGCCCCACCTGGGGATACATCCCATATAAAGTCACCAAACCCAGACAATATTGTAGATGCCAAGAAGTGCATGCTGACAGGAGCCTGATAGAGCTGTCTCCTGAAAGGCTCTCCAAGAGCCTGACAAATAAAGAGGCAGATGCTCACAGCCAACCACTGGACTGAGAATAGGGTCCCCAATGGAGGAGTTAGAGAAAGGACAGAAGGAGCTGAAGGGGTTTGCAACCCCATAGGAAGAACAATAATATCAACCAACCAGATCCCCCAGAATTCCCAGAGACTAAACCACCAACCAAAGAGTAAACATGGAAGGACCCATGGCTCCAGCTGCACATGTAGCAGAGGATGGCATTTTCTGGCATCAATAGGAAGAGAAGTCCTTGGTCCTGTGAAGACTCAATTCCCCAAAGAGAATGCCAAGATGGTGATGTGGGAGTGAGTGGGTAGAAGCAAGGGGAGGGGGGATGGGATAGGGGGTTTCTAGAGGGGAATGATATTTGAGATGTAAATACATAAAATGTCCAAAGAGGAAAAGAAAAGAGAACATGTCAATAAACTATTCCCCTTTGGGTCTTAGAGCTAGCAACATTTCCCCTCCCCCTCCCCCTCCTCCCCCCATCCCTATCCCCACTCCCACAGCACCCTCTCCTGTCTTCCCTCATACCCACTCCCACACCCTCTCTTGTCTTCCTCCATACTCACCCCAATACCCACTCCCACACCCTCTTATTTAATGGTAGCATTTACACAGAGGCAAATGCTCCCAAACTTTATCATTTATTTTGCAGTGCTGGGAATCACTGGGGCTCACCCAGAGCTTTGAGAAAGCTACACAAGTGCTCTCCCGCCAAGTCATACTCCCAGCCCTGACAAAGTCAGGGTCTCACTAAATAGCCCAGACGTCTTTCTGTAGCCCTCTCTTGAGCTGAAATTTTAGACCAGGCGGGATTGCTTTCTAAACAATTGTAATATGTTCATTTTCTAAAGCCAGCTTAACTTTCCAAATAAAGGAACTACAATCGCAATAAAATATCCAGACTGGAGGAAGAATACTAAAGTGCAAATAAGTATTTCCCAATGTTTTAAAGCTTCTGTGTTTAGATGTGCCTGGTCTCTTGATAGTGGGAGAAGTCATGCACACATGGGGACAAATGGCATAACCAGGAGCTTTGCCCAAACAGTTAACGACTACCCCCAGCTAGGTGCAGCTTAACCCCTGAATGCAGGAAACAGAGGGATTGCTGCAAGTGAGATCCTGTCTGGGCTGCACAGAGTTCCAGGCTAACCTGAGCTACATAGTAAATCCTTGTCTCAAAAACAAATAAAAGGATATCTGCACGGAGGCCTCATAGAAAGTACAGTTAGAGAAGAGCCCTGAATCCCAGCAAAGACCTTTCGGAGTCATGGCTCACGGCATAAGAACACTGCGGCTCAATCATGAAGACCGGAGTTCAGACCCCAGAACTCACATAAATGCCTGGTATCCTGTAAATTCCCATAGCCTCACTCTGAGGCATCAGGTGCCCTCTTCTGGACTGTACACACACACACACACACACACACACACACACACACACACACACACACTTATACAAAACCACAAGTAAATAAGCCATTAAAAAAAAAATAACTTCTTTCAGCAAAGGGCACAGCTGGAGAGTAGTGGTGCTTTATTACGGACTATAAAGCCAGGATCTGACAAGGTAAGTTACTGCTTCATGGCAGGCCACATTCATCCCTCAGTCCTGACTCACTGACGCGCCCACTAAGATAGTTCTCTTGACAAGCAAACCCATCTGGGTTTCCTTTGGAGTACATGCTGAGCCATGATCACTTGACTCAGTTTACCTCGTCTACCCAGGAAATGCAGAAAACATTCATCATACACCCAACAGGTGGCATTCATGAAAACTAAGAGGAGGAGGTGAGTGACCTATCCATGAACAGCATCTGGGGAGTAATCATTTACCATAGCAACAGGAAAATAGATATTGATAATTCAATCTCTATACATGCTATGACATAACTGTCCACTTCATTGAAGAGCTTAAAATAATTGTTAATATCATCATGTTAAATAAATGGAGGGCCAGCAAGATGGTTCAGTGGGCAGTGGCTTTTGCCGCCAAACCTGACAATCTGAGTTCAATTCCTGGAGCCCACATGGAAAGGGAGAACTGATTTCCTGCAAGTTACCCTTTGACCTCCACATGCTGGCCATGGCATATGTGCACACAAACAATTAATTAAACAAAATAATGTAAATAAATAAATGAGTAAACAAATAAATATAGAGTGTGCATAGAGTGTGCTTGTGTGCATGTGCAATTCTAAACTTAAATTCTTTAGCAAATTAGAAAATGGCATTTGATTTGCATGGTGTAAACTACATAGGTCTGACTAGGGTAACAGCGACACTGACCAGGGCATCACCATATTTATCCATTCAGATTCCAGAGTAGGCACAGCATGCTGTTCCAACACAGGGCTCAGTTTACCCAGGCCTTCCCAGAAACGCTTCTGCTTCTTAGCTTGCATTCACTTATGTTAGCTGTGTTTCTGCAAGACAGTGTGCTTTGTTTACCGGTGGCTAGGGTTGGGGGTGGCCCTCAGAAGAGACTGTTTGTCAAGGAGAGAAAGCAAGAGAAGGAAAAAAAAAGTAGGTGGTACAGAAAGCACCCAGAAAGCTGCCACAAGAACTGTGACATTTAAAATTACTGATAAATTAGAAAAGCAAGCAAGCAGTTCTCCCGTACCAGGTGTGATAGTGCAAGCCCACGATCCTAGCACCCGGCTGGGAGAGGCGGCTCCTGACCAGCCCAGATACAGTGAGAGCCAGACCAGTCTGGGATATGTGGGTTCTTATCCCAACAAGACAACCAGCTATCCCACAGTCAGTATATTATAATCATTCAAATTTGAAAATGGGGTCTGGGGCTGTAGCTCAGTTAGGACGGTGCTTGTCTATCAAGGGCAAAGCCCTGGGCTCAGTCCTCAGCACCATGTGGACCAAGTGTGGGGGCCCACATCTGGAATCCAGTGAGGTGATGAAAGCAGGCCGATGGGCAGCTCAAGGTTCTCCTCGGCTCCATAGCAGGTGGAGGCTATGCTGTGCTATGAGACCCAAAATATGTCTCCCTCCCCAGATGGCGATGACAGACAGAAAAACTGTATTCTGCTTGTTAGTATACAAACTGGTTTGCTTTTGACGTGGGCCAATCTTTGGTGGCTAATTCTATGCAAAAACTGTGGACAAGTCTATGGGCATGGAGAACTTGGAGGGGAAGGAAGAGGCAGTCTTTGGAAATGAAAAGAAGTAGAGGAAGTTGGATGAGATAATACATGCTGTGCTCCAGAGGCTGAGGCAGGAGAACCACCAAGAGTTTAAGGCCAGTTTGGGCTATATAATAAATGTAGGGCCATCCTGGGCCATTGTAGTAAGATACTTTTCTTTTATAAAAAAAAAAAAATCAACCCAGGTAAACCAAAGAATTACAATGAGTTTAAAATCTAGCCTGGGCTGCAGAGTAAGTTCCAGGCTAGCCTGAGCTACAGAGAAAAACTAGCTTTTCGACCACATAATTTAAGAAAATTAAAACAAGAAGAGGCACAAAGATCAGCAGAGAAGAACCAAAACTGGTGACCCTCTGGCACCCCAGCAACTAAGCGGTGAGAGCAGTGCGTTCGCTAGGTGAAGCTGACAGGAGCTTCCAATACAGCCCCACACACAGCGGTGGCCTCACTTAAAACCTTAGGAGATTTTGGCTTGGGCTTTCTATAACTCCACTGCATAGTTCTCAAGTGATCTTTACAGACGATAATGCCGTGCCACAATGTCAGGAGGTCGGGCATCCCTGAACCCAGACAAAGGTTTGCAAGGCTCTGCGAGGACAGACTGGCTTCTGTCTAGGGATGAAATCCAGCCAAGGCATCCAGCCTGAACCAAGCTGGGTTGAAGATGAGATTTGAGCAACTAGGAAAAGTCAGGTTAGAAAGAGCTGGGCAGGAGTCTTAATCAAATGCCTACTGGTAGATAAGGCAAAGCAGCAGATGAGGTGAAGGGGCACACAGGGGCAGGGTGGTAATAAACCCCTCCTCAATATGTACTCAGCCTCAAAGGACCACCTATATCATGCTCGCCAACCCCCCCATCCTGCACTTCCTCACTTCCCAAGTAAGGCTCAAGAAACATCACAGAAGAGAGGGCAGGAAGAGAGAAGAGCTAAGGGGTATGAAGTGCTGTCTTCCAGACATGACATGGTCACTGTACCCATGAACTCACTGCAGCCATGACTAACTACACAACATCAATCACCATCCCAACAGGCAGAACTAAGTAAGGACTCAGTAAGATGCTGGAAGTGCCTTAAAGGAGTGGGCGAGGAATTTGGGATAGACATAATCACGACAGAGTGTGATGAATGAAATGTATGAAATTATCAGTAACAAGTTGACAACACATATTTATACATAGTCAGTTTGAAGAAGACAAGAACAGTGTACAGAAGCTAACAGTGTCAATTGCAGAGCCACTGTATGTAAAGTCCCAGCTCCCCTCTTACCAGTCCTGGGACTCTGGGTTGGTCACTAAAGCCCTCAGTGCCACAACTTCCCATCTATGGTGGCCATGTGTAATCCCAGTACTTGGGCAGTGAAACAGGAGATCAGCGGTCCAAGGACATCCTCTGTTACATAGTCTAAGGCCAGCCAGGGCTGCATGAGACTCTCAAAAATAAAATGCAAAACTCTAGAAAACATATATATATATATATATATATATATATATATATATATATATATATCTGGCTAGTTATGTCAACTAGAATCATTTTAGGAGAGAGAACCCCAATTGATTAAATTGCCCCACCACCACAAGATTGGCCTGGTGAGTGATGATTGGTGTGGGAGGTCCCAGCTCACTGCGGGCAGTGCTGTCCTGAGCAGTGGTCCTGGGTGCTGTGAGAAATTGGGTTGATCAAGCCAAGAGGAACAAGCCAGTAAGCAGCACTCCTCCATGGCCTGCTGTGAGTTCCGGCCCTTAATTTCCTGAATGATGAACTACAAACTATAAGCTGACAGAAACATTTTCCTCAAGTTGCTTTTGGTCATGATGGTTTTTGTTTTTGTTTTTTTTAAGATTTATTTATTTATTTAGTGTGTATGAGTACACTGTAGCTATCTTAGACACACCAGAAGAGGGCATCAGATCTCATTACAGATGGTTGTGAGTCACCATGTGGTTGCTGGGATTTGAACTCAGGACCTCTGGAAAAGCAGTCAGTGCTCTTAACCGCTGAGCCATCTCTCCAGCCCTGGTCATGGTGTTTTATCACAGGAATAGAAAACGTAATAAGATAACAAGCACTCGTGAATACCAGGGAGAGAAAAGGAGGCTCGGGAAGAGCCTGCTGTAGGATGCTCAACCACATAAATATCTTAGCAAGCTGTAACCTGAGCCATGGCTCTCTGAAGACTCTGTTGCAGCTCACAGCCTGCTTCTCATATCTGATGGTCTAGGTTCTATGTAAGCAGGGCTTCGATTTTCCTAGATGGTTCATTTCTTTCTGTGTAGCATCTTTTTCATTCCCCTCTTCACATTCTGCTTTCCTGTCCCCAATTATAGAAAAATACATACTGGTGGCCTTAGGTTCTATAAGAAAGCAGGCTGAGCAAGCCAGTGAGCAGCACCCCTCCACGGCCTCTGCATTAGCTCCTGCCTCCAGGTTCCTGCCCTGTTTGAGTTTCTGCCCAATGATTTTGATGATGAACTGTTATATGGAACTGTGAGTGAAATAAACCCTTTCTTCCCACCCTCTTCCAGTCACGGCATTACTTCACAGCAATAGTAAGTCTAACTGAGGCAAGGTCAAAGGACAACTTCCAGGAATCAGTTCTTTCCCTCCACCACCGGTTCGAAGAGTTGAGCCCAGTCACCACGCATGCGTAGGAAGTCTTTAGACCCTGCAGAGCCATCTTGCTATCCCCAACTTGAGCTTTCAATCCTCCTGCCTCAGTCTCCTAGGTAGCTACCTGGATTTACAAGTCTGCGTTAGACAAAGCTCAAAGTTCAATATTTTATTTCACTCAACCTCACAGTTTCTGCTTGCCTTACAAGACCGCGAGCTTCACAGTGGCACGGTGGCTGGCACGCAGGAGAGACTGGCGCTGCTCCCTAGCTTGAGTGGAAGCGACTCTATTTGAATACTGACCATCTGGGTACTGTCTCCCGCCCCTTGTCTGCCTTTTTCAACCTCTGTCTCCACATTTCCAACCAACTCCAGGAGCTCGCTTATAAATTCCTCAAGCTTTACATGGATGGGGCTGGGGAAGTAGAGTGCCATGCATCCTGTGGTGGTTAATCTTTACTGCCAACCTGACTGGCCTCACCTCTGACATACTGCTGAGGTCATTTATAGAGGGGTTTAACTGAGCACAGCAGACCCACCCTGATTACAGGCAGCAACTCCCATGGGCTGAGTTTCCAAACAGACCAGAAAGGGAAAGGTGAAACCAAGCTAGCACCAGGCTTCCTCCTCTGTTCCTGCTTCCTGACGACAGCTCCAACGTGACCAGCTGCCTCATGCATACACCACTCCTTCTCCGCCGGGACAGACTGTATCCCCAAACCAGAGAAAACAACGAAACCATGAGCCAAAACAAATCCCCAATTAAACTGCTTTGCTTCAGGCGTTCTGTGGTGGTAATGAAACAAGTAACTAACAATCCCAAGCACCACAAAAATATTTAATACCCACTCGGGCCTTAGTGCTGCGGTTCGCAACCCCTCTGGGGGGTCAAATGGCCATTTCACAGGGGTTACCCGAGACCACTGGAAAACACGGGTGTTTACATTACGGTTCATAACAGTGGCAAAATTACAGTTATGAAGTAGCAATGAAAATAATGTTGTGGTTGGGGGTCACTACAATATGAGGAACTGTATTAAAGGGTCGCGGCACTAGGAAGGATAAGAACTGCTGTGTTAGAGGCTCACACCTCAAATCCTAGCACTTGGAGGGCAGGGGCAAGCAGATTACTATAAGTTCAAGACCAGCCTACACAGCAAGTTCCAGGGCAGCCGGCTACATGATAAATAAATAAATAAATAAATAAATAAATAAATAACTGTTTAAATAAATAAATAAAATTAACAGGGTCTACTCTTCCTTCTCCTCCCCCACAGCAGTAACTCGCTAACATTCTTGGTAGACTGGCCATCTAGCTTCTAAAGCAGACAAACCTTGATTCTTCGCTCACCTCCTTCCTTGTTTCTCAGTTTCCAAGCAGCCATTAATTCATCCCTCTACTCCACCTGCCGACACTTCTTGAAGGTCGCTCTCCTGGGTTTCTACTGTTACAACTTCCCTGTGCTGAAGCCCTGGCAGGAAGGAGGTAGTCTACAGAGAAACACTGTGCTCTCTGCTCAGCTATCCGACTACTGAACCATGGCCCCAGAGAATGCCATGTTGGGGGTACCTAAAAAACCCCGGTGTCAGAACACAACCAGATGAAAAACCTGCCTGGCAGGAAGTGATGTCACACCTTTGCCTCAACTGCCTCCATCATCAGATCAGCTCTAATACTGACATCCTACAAGTTACAGCCTTCTGCACACCCTCGGATTCTTTGCATCCCTGTCAGCTCCTCCCCTCTTTGAAACTCCTTGAATTCTGCAGAGGCCGAGTTAACACTCTGCAGTGACTCTGTACCCTAAATTATACATTGAGATATCATACAGAGATAGAGATAACTTGCATTTGCTGTTTATATTTCTGTGCGTTTTTTTGTGATATATGTTTGCCTCAGCCAGCTGTCAGGGAATGCAGGGACACTTGGCAACTGCTGCTAACAAAACCACTGTACCTTGCGAGTTTACTACTGTTCAGTAAATTCTGACATCAAGGAAAGACATAAATGTGTCTGTCTGCTTCTGGCATAGAGTGCTCCCTGCAACTGTGATGGGGAAGGTAGAGAGAGACTAAGAGCTTTTCTCCCCAGTTTGGCCAAACTACAAAGAAATCACTTTCCTTTTAAACTAGTCCGTGGATTCATGAGCCTGTAGTCCCACAATACCACCGCTAATGCCGCTGCTGCCTACATGAAGATGTCCAGCACTCCGAGAGCTTGCCCTACTGACCTGACCTGTAGCTAACATCCTAACAACCTGTTACCTACTGCTGTTACGGGGCCTGCCCTAAAGCTGACGCATTATCCTGGCTGCAGTATAACTTCCTGTTCCCTGGGGCAGGCGTTAAGTGTGTCTTCTAAGCATTCCAGCCTGGTTCCATTCTACAGAACAGTCTCATTCCCCAGCACCCCACCCTTTGCATTCACACATAGCCTGCATAGCGTACCTTTCACCTGCTATTTTATTTGGCAGCGCCCTTTGGAAGCAAACAGGCTCAGCGTGTGCAAGCACGAAAAGCAGCTGATAACCTTACAGAGACTGTACATCAGTTCACAGTAGTCAGTGACCTGAACCTCGCTGCACTGTGGATGTTGTGATCACAGAAATCAGCGCCCACTACAAATCAGGGTAACCTGCTCAGACTCGTGACTATTGTTAGAGGGTCCATATACTTTCGAATCATCCCTATATCCCTCCTTGCTCTGTTTTGTTTGGTATTCTTTTATCAAATAAGCCTTTTCTTCCAACACTGAGATTATGGAGGACCCAGAGTTCTCTATGGTGCATAGATGTATGGACGCCACAGAAAAGCATTGGAGAAGATCATTAAGCCACCCTGGGGCTGGGGCTGTACCTCAGCTGGTAAAGTGCTTTCGTTGCGAAACTGTGTTTGATCCACTACACTGCGTAGACTAGGTGTGCTTGTGCATGTCTGTAGTCCTGGCATTTGGAAGGCGAGGGCAGAAAGAACAGAAGTTCAAGATTATCCCCCAGTTACACAACAAGTTTAAGGCCAGCCTAAGAAATACGAAATATCTCCAAAAATAAATAAGTAAAAATAGTTCCAGAGCAGTGGTACACGCCTTTAATCCCAGCATCCGGGAATCAGAGACAGGTGGATCTCTTGAATTCTGAGCTTGAGGCCAGTCTGGTCTACAGAGCAAGTTCCAAGACAGCCAGTGATATAAAAGGAAGCCCTGCACCAAAAAAAAATTAAAATTAGATAGATAGATAGATGATCGACAGGCAGGTGATAGATGATAGATACATGGATAGATAGATAGATAGATAGATAGATAGATAGATAGATATATAGATAGATATAGACAGACAGACAGACAGGCAAATGATAGACAGATAGATGATAGATACAAGGATGATAGACAGACAGACAGAGTTGCCCTCTGATACTACAGCTTTATAATAACAAGACTGTCATGAGGCCGCTCTACTACAGAGCTATTCAATGTTTCAGATTGTTAATCTGCACATTCAAGAGTTCTATCACAGGCTTCAAAGCAAACCTGAGAGCCTTAGCTCTCCAAGAGACCCTAGGCCAAAGAACGAGGTATCCAACACACCAAACACTTCGCTCTAAATGCTGCCCCTCCAGGGAGAACACCTCAAAGGCTATAGCTTCATCTCAGGAGAGCAAGGAGGCTGTGCTAGCCTCCTCAGCTCCTCCTTTGTGGCTCCTCTGTTTGTCTGTTTGTCACTGCCGTCTTTTCACTGTAACCAGAAATTAAGTCGTTTCCACAAGGCCAGGACTTATGTACCAGTTAGATTCCAAAAGCCTCCCCTAGTCTAAAAGCTGACCCAATAGAACAGATGGTGTGCATTGCCCCTGGCTGCTCAGCGCTGTTCTTACTATGGAGGAAGCTTAGTCAAAAGCAACCTGAGGTAATAACTGGGAAGCTGAGTTTGCCCTACCTATCCTTGCCCCAGAATGTCAAGTCGCTACTACCTATGTACAAGCATAGCTTCTCTAAAAAGCAACAGATCCATTTATAAAAGGATCTGGAACATCTAGCCTCTCATAGTCACACACCAAGAGGCAGGGATAGCAAAGGATGACATAGGGTTCTCCCAGGCTCAGCAGTGACAGAAGAGCAGCTCCAGACTTGACTGGTCAGGACCAAGGAGCCAGTGTCCTCCCCATTCCCCTCCAGCCCAGCCCTTCTCCTGCCCTGTGACACTCTCAGCCCCATTCATGCCTTCCTCTCCCTTGCCTTCCATGCACCATGTGAGTTAGAATGAAAAGACAGAGCTCTGGCTGGGGACGACTTAACAGAGGAGGTTCAGCACCACCAAAGGAGACAGACAAGAGTTAAGCTCTTGTCTACTCATACTGAAACACCCTGGTGGGAATGAGATATTCTAAAGACACAGGAACCATTCCCCTATGCCATCAGACTATGATGCAGTTGTCCCCCCCAAAAAATGGGATTTTTCTCATGAATGTTACTTTGAAAGAAGTTAAGAGCTGGAGCCCGATGCTGGCCACTGGAGTAACCTGTCTCTTAGGAGGCAATTTGAAAGTCTGACTTGTCAGAGGCCAGACAGGAGACCAGACAAAGCTGGTCAGTAGGACCACACCGTGGCCAGGCCTGCTTAGCTCTGCAGACCTCTTGTCCTCCTGTGAAGCCGAAATCTCCTGTCAAGATTCTGCAGATGGCCATGGAAGCCCCTGGGACCCATCCCTCTGCCCAGCATGGCTTCAGTAATTAAGACTCCTTCTTCCAGGAACACCCATTCAGAGCCTGCCCCACATGTGGCCCATACATATACAGCCACCCAATTAGATAAGATGGATGAAGCAAAGAAGTGCAGGCCAACAGGAACCGGATGTAGATCTCTCCTGAGAGACTCACCCAGAATACAGCAAATACATAGGCGAATACCAGCAGCAAACCACTAAACTGAGAACGGGACCCCCGTTGAAGGAATCTTAGAAAGGACTGAAAGAGCTTGAAGGGGCTCGAGACCCCATATGAACAACAGTGCCAACCAACCAGAGCTTCCATGGACTAAGCCATGACCCAAAGACTGTACATGAACTGACCCTGAGCTCTAAATGCATAAGCAGCAATGAATAGCCTAGTAAGAGCACCAGTGGAAGAGGAAGCCCTTGGTCGTGCTAAGACTGAACCCCCAGTGAACGTGATTGTTGAGGGGGGAGGGTGGTAATGGGGGGAGGATGGGGAGGGGAACACTGATACAGAAGGGAAGGGGGAGGGGTTAGGGGGATGTTGGCCCGGAAATCGGGAAAGGGACTAACAATCGAAATGTAAATAAGAAATACTCAAGTTAATAAAGATGGAAAAAAAATTAAAGATTTAAACAATAAAAAAAAAAAAAGACTCCTTCTTCCACTACACTTTCTTCATTGAGTTGGTCTGTTGTGGACGGTGGCTGAGTCAAGACTATGAGGTGCCCAGGGCCAGCCTGACCTCAACTCTGTAAACAAACTCCTTGCTCCTTCTCACAGTGCAAACCAGATCATGAGCCCAGTCCGATAAGGTCTGTGTCTGAAGGCCCAGATTTTCCTGGGGCTGAGCCTGTAGACTGTGGGAAACCCTATGTTCTTCCTAGTGTCAAAAGGCAAAAGACTCTACGGGCTAACGTGATGCTAAGCACTTTGGATGTGATTACTTTGAGTTTTAATGAGTTCTTTATATATTCTGGATATAAGTCCCTTTTCAAACACATTATTTGGCAATATTTCCTTCTACTGTGTGGGTTTATATTCTCTCTGTGTAGGTATGTGTGTGGTGTGGCACAGGCATGTTAGTGTGGGGTGTGTTCATGTGTGTTTATGTATATGTGTATATATGGAGGGGAGAAGTCAACTTCCAGTGGGTGTCTTTTCACTTTTAATATATATATAATATATATATATTTAATATGTATATGTGTGTGTATATATATATATTCCTCTCATACTGAAATTATAGGCACATGCTGCCATGCCCAACTTGTTAAAACAAAACAAAACATGCGTTCTGGCAATCTAACTTCAAGTTCCCCTGCTTGATTATCAGACACCTAACCATGAGCCTCCATTTTCACATCCTGTGCATCGATTATTTTCTTTTTTTTTTTTTTCTTTTTTCTTTTTTTCGGAGCTGGGGACCGAACCCAGGGCCTTGCGCTTGCTAGGCAAGCGCTCTACCACTGAGCTAAATCCCCAACCCCATCGATTATTTTCTTAATAACCACTGAAGTTTCTTTTTCTTGCTGCCCCTTCCCTCCCAAAAAAAAATAAAAGAAAAAGAAAAAAATGTTTTCTACTACTGCCTTGGGTTCTGAGCCTAATCAAAAGACACCCTGATGCCACGTCCTGGTCTCTTCTGCTTGCCAGGACAAATGGCTCTTGTTTTCATCTCACTGTTGCGGCCAGCAGCTCATTCAACCTGCAGCCGTAAAAAACAGGGCTTGCAAAGCCTTCCCAGCTCCCTTCTGGAATACGGCAATCCAGGCCTGCTTGCTCATGCCCTCCGCCTGGCCGCTCACACAAGCCCCACAGTCCACAGCTTGTGATGCACAAGCTGGACTCGGCTGCTTTCTGCAAAGTTCAGGAAGCAGACAACTGGACGTGATCTTTGATGAATGACTTCCTGTTTTTACATCTAGGGCTGTCTATAGTATAAAATCTGACTAACCTCTTACGTGGTGGGATATACATTATTCCACGAATGGTACACAAAGTCTAAACATGCAAGGAAAATGATTTTATAGATATCTACCAGTGTCTGAGGAATCAGGTGATACCTGTCCGTGTATTTCCACAATGATAATAACCAACTAATGCACCCTATATGAAATATTTTTAAAAACATATCTCGTACCCTTTTGTATGGCTTTAGAACCGTTTGAACTTTCCCTCTCTGGATTCTCTGAAAGTCTTATGAATAGGAAGGGTGAGAAGCCAACGTATTCGGCGCTCATTTGAGGCTGAGATGTTAATGTCTAGCCCAGATCCTACCACACCACAACCTGCCAGTCTCTGACTCAGTAGTTCACCTGACTCTGACTCATCACTCTGAGTATGACTGCTCAGAGCTGGACGGCAGCCACTACTCAAGCAGCGCTCCAAGGCACACCTCTCCTGTTACTTGGGCTTTGCAACATTACAATGTGCCCAACTTAAAATCAGGATGAAGGGAGGCAGGCTATGGAATGTCCCACAAACTCTGTCCTCCTGGCAGCTCTTTCTGCCAGCAGATCTGCTCAGCTGTGCAGCAGGACCAGGGCAGCAACAAGGGAGTCTGAGAAAATCAGCATCTGAACAAAAGCCTAGGCCTTTACAGCAGGAAGAGGTTCCACAGCCACTGGTTAGTCTCAAGTTCAAACAACTCAGCCACATCTTGTGTAGAAGCCTCAGGAGGCGGGGTGCCCTGCAGGCTCAACCCACAAATCTCACAGATGCAGAGCCGTCTGTCCCACAGAGGAAGGCATTTGGATGGCTCTGCACTGTTTACAGAAGCTGCTGGTCCAAACAGACTGAGGTAACTGAACAACTTACTCTTGTAGAACATTCAGTTTAGGGGGCGGAGAGACAGCTCGGCAGTTAAGAGAGCTTGCTGCTCTTCCTGAGGACCCAGGTTTGGTTCCTAGCACCCATGTCTTATGACTCACAGCTGCCTGTACCCAAGTTCCACAGATCCGATGCCCTCTTCTGGCCTCCATGGGCAGGTACACTCACATGCACATGCCCCCACAAATATAGACATAATAAAAATAAACCTTAAAAAAAAAAGGAAAACATTTCATCTAGATCCACAATTACAACAATGCAAGCCGTTTAATACTAGACAGATGCAGTCAATGTGAGGGCATCTGCAGGGCAGAGGGATTATAACACAGTAACAGCCCCTTCTGAGGAGAGTTTATGGGTTAATAACAAGCACAAGGTTCCACTTGTGTACTCTTTGTCCACTCCTTTTGTTTTGCTCGTTTTGGAAATTAGGTCTCACCCTGTACTGGAGGATCCAAGGGACTCAGGAGCTCCATGTCCCGTGAGGAGACTGAACTCAGGAGGAGCAAAGAACAGGGTGATTCTGAGGTAGCTCTCTGACTCCACACATGTGCACATCACATGAGAGTACACCCACCCACATATGCACACAACACATGAAGAGTACACCCACATATGCACACATTACATGAGACTACATCCACATATGCCCATATCACAGGAGAGTGCACCCACATATGTGCACATCACATGAGAGTACGCCCACATATGTACACATCACATGGCAGTACACCCAATATGCACACATCACATGAGACTATACCCACATATGCACGCACATCACATGAGAGTATACCCACCCATATATGTGCACATCACATGAGACTAAACCCACATATGCACAAAGGAGCAAATGTTTGCTTTGAAGCTGGGCACCCATCCACACAAGCCATAAGAAAAACACACACCACTTCCCCCTAACACTCACTCATAACACGCGGTCAACAAACAGCGGTAGAGCAGGTAAATGCTGACAATACACCAGAAGGTAAATACTTCAAACTGGCTCTCTGCACTAATGTTTGTTGAAGCTTGGGGCCTTATACTTTTTCGGGGCTACACAACTTTTTTTTTCTGGGTTACTTTGGAGCAACCTTTTTTTCTTATTATTATTTTGGTTTTGCTTATTCGTTTTTGACACGGGGAATCACAGGGTATCTGGCAGCTCAGGTTGGCCTCAACCTTGCTTTGAGTTATTGCTTGAGTTACAGGAGTGCACCTCACACAGTTTACGTGTGCGGCTAAGGACGAGAACCAGGACTTAGTGTCTGCTGTGCGAGTACCTTCACCAACTGAGCTGCCCCAGCCCTGGGGCAAACTCTTAGGCTTCAACTCACTTCCAACAGACTCAACACAAATACTGATGCCATGGTCTTTTTAGATATCTCAGAAAGATTCAGTGGGGCCAAACCTAGTCTGTGCAGGAATATTAATGAAGAGCCATTACGCCACGTGATGCACACCTTTTTTTTTTTTTTTGGTTCTTTTTTCGAGCTGGGGACCGAACCCAGGGCCTTGCTTCCTAGGCAAGCGCTCTACCCTGAGCTAAATCCCCAACCCTGTGATGCACACCTTTAATGATCACCTTTAATCGATGAACTGGAGAAGTAGGAGCAAAAGAAGCAGGTTTCCAAGCCCAGACTGAACTATTTGTCAAGTGTGAGACCAGCCTGGATTACATGGAACCCTGTTTCAAAACATGAAGACGTGGTCAGCAATATTCCTACCTTAGTTATACAAAAGAGGAGGGGAGGAAGAGGAGAAGGAGAAGAAAGAAGAAGAAAGAAGGAGGAAGAGGAGGAGGAAGAGGAGGAGGAGGAGGAGGAGGAAGAAGACGACGACAACACAGAGACAGAGATTGTATTTTTAACTATGTGTGCCTGTATGTCTGTGTGTGTGTGTGTGTGTGTGTGTGTGTGTGCGTGTGTGTGTGTGTGTGTGTGTGTGTGTGTGTGCGTGTGTGTGCAGGTTTGAACATCTCTCCAGTGCATGGGCATTTAAGTACAATGTCCACAGAGGCACTAGAGAGAAGACATCAGATCCCCTAGACCTGTAATTACTAACCATTGTGAGCTGACTCATGTGGATGCTGGAAACCCAATTCCCTTCCTTTGCAACTTTAACCACAAACCATCTTTCCAGCCTTGATGTATAAATGATAGGAGATAGAGACAACATTAAGGATGTATTCCTTCTCAGCCCCGGTACCACGTTCCCACTCTGCTACCAGGTTCTATGCAAAGAGAAGTAAGCAGGCCCTGAGAATCACCCCAATTCCTTGACCCCTCCAGCAATAAGGACATCTTCACCTTGCTGGACTGGAGCTGAGAAAATGATGCATGAGACCGACCACACCCTGACCAGGACTGCGTAACTATGCTATCTTCTGCCCAGTGCTCAATTCTTCCATTGAACTCTTTAGGTTATCAGGACCCCATAGATGGACTTGGGGACCCCTTTATGGACCACTTCTCCCCAATGTCTGCCTCACTCTGCTCCTTACTGTTCTGTCCTCAATGGGCATGATGGGAAAGTGGCCAGGCCTAACCTTTTGGGGCTGCCTGTTTCCAGAGTTTTGGCCTAAAAGCTCCAGTTACAGCAACTGTGTGCTGATAACAAAGAATGAAGAACCCCGTGACTGTAATCAGGGATCAGTTCTCCTCTCAGGCTCACAACAGCTCAGCCTTTTAAAGACACTGCAAAACCCTAGTGGTAAAAAAAGACATTTACTAAACTCCTTTAATCTTTTCACACCTACAAACTTCTCTTCAAACTAGCTGACTGAGAGGACCGAAGAGATGGTTCAGTGGCTTAGAGCACTTGCTGCTCTTGGAGAGGACCCAGGCTCAATACCCAGCACACACCGGCTGGCTTACAACCTGTCGATAAGTACAGTTCCAGAACATTCCAGACCCTCTCCTGGCCTCTGCAGGTACCACGTATGTGTGTGTGATGCATATACATACATGTTGGCAAAACATTCATATAAAATTAAACCGATCTGAAAACCACATTTTTAAAACTAGTTTGGAGCTAGTCCAGCACATTTGTTTTACAAATGAGTTCCAATTCCTACCAGCCAGAGGAGAGGACCAAAGCTCTAGAGTTCAGAGCGGGCCCTACTTGTGAAGCACTGTTTATCCGTCTATCAAACACTGATACCCAGCCTCTCACCTGGAAAGACCACAGAAGCTCATTGTGTCTGTCAGGGAAGGAACAGGATAAGTCCACACTTCTTGCCTGATCCAAAATCCACAGGGCTGTGCTGCTGGTGCCGACCCGTGGGACTTCTTCACATTACTAAATGCTGCACCATGGAGGAGCGAAGCCAACCGCAGACTCTTCTCACAGGTTCCAAGAAGGGAACCCACAGAGAGACAATCCCAGAAGAAAGTGTCCCAGAGAAGTCATGCACTCAAGACTCTTGTACAGGGGAGAATGAGCCGAGGTGAACCCAGACAGGGCCCTCTACAGTGGGGTGCACATGCAAGGCTGCCAGCTCGTCCTCTCCACCATCTCCTAACCACACAGATAGCCTTCCCACTCTCCTTTCCCTACTCTCACACCAAAGCCTTCCAGTTGACTCTAGAAACCTTAGCATGAGAGAAATGAAGGCTTCTTTTTAATTCCCTCCTACCACCACCACTCAGGGTAAAAAAAGTAAGAAAAGGAAGCATGAAGAAGGGGCTTTAATGGAAGACAGGAAGACATGCACGTGCTGCTTCCGAGGGACCCGGTTAAGGGATAGAGCCAGTGTAAGACATAACTGAGCATTCCAACGAGAGAGAGGAGAAGAGCTCTGGGTATCTGTTTTCTGCCCTAGGTGGAGCGTAAATCTGGGAGAACAGGGCCTAAAACTGAGGTGGACTGAAGTCTCTTGCAATAGCCAACTTTATTCCGAGCATCAGACCATCCAAACTCTAAGGATTAAGGAGAATCACATGACTAAAAGTGTTCAATCCCAAGCACAAGCCTCATGTGACAAAGCCATTTCCATAGAGGCGTGGGGATGAAAACTGCTGAGGTAAATCACTCTTATCTGCTACACCGGGGAGGAGCAGGAAAACACATCCCGAGAACCACTCTGGGTTTTGAAGAAACTGGGGTCACGAGACTCTTGTTTTCCTGGAGTTTTCTCACAAGCACTCGGAATTCTCCAGTGACTCCGTCTTGGACTGCGTTCTGACAGTGCTGACAAAGGCGGCTGTCCTATTTTGCTTTCTATTTCTGTGACAAACACTGACCCAAACCTACTTGTGGGGAAAGGGTCTGCTTTAGCTTACATGCTATACAGTCCATCATGGAGGGAAGCCAGGGGAGGAGCTCAAGGAAGGAACCTGAAGGCAGGAACTGAAGTACAGGCAATCAAGGAGCTGCCTACTGGCTTGCTGCCAGGCTCACGTTCTGTGCCTTTCTAATCCTCCTGTTGCAGATTGCTGTCTGGCTTCCCCCACCCCCCCCCCGCTTCCTCATAAGGGGTGCCTGTACTCAGGTGAGGTCCAGGAAAATCTTAATTGGTCAGATTGACCTATCAGCCTGTGATTGGTCAGTGGAAGGAGGGGGCAGAGCTGAAAGTTTTAGAGAGAGAAAGAGGAAGGAGAGACAGAGAGATAGAGGGGGACGAGAAGGAGGACGGAAGAGACTAGATGGAACCAGAAGGAGATGGAGCTGACTCATATGGTCTGGAGAAGGCGCAAGTAACTAGCGATTGCATAGATGGGCAATAAGATAATGTAGGATACATTTGCCCGATCGGTCGAAGTGTGCAGCTTAATTTACATCAATTGTCTTTTGTGTTCTTTGGGCATTTGTGTGGAGTTGCAGATTTACCATTATCAATCTGGATGATCTATTACAAGTCTCTGGTGTTATCATATTATGGGGCTAAGGGGATCTGAGCTAGCGGTAGCTGGCTTTCTGCAGGTTAGCCAGAGGGTGGATGACCTGGGAAGATGGGAGCAGTGTGGCAGCAGCTGGTCCCGGGAACCATGGAGGCCAGCGAGCCCACCGTTACTGTTAGCGTGGTTTTTTTTGTTGTTGTTGTTGTTTTTTTAACTACATGCTACACCCTCCCAGGAACACAATGGGCTACCCCAGCCCTGGTGAATGGAAGGGAGGCAGTCTTTCCCTCAGAACAGGTATCAGTGATCCTTCTGGTGGACGGGCTAGCAATGTTGAAAAATTTCATCTGTCACTGAATGACGGCAGAAGGCAGTGCCTGGGGCTCATCTTAAGAGACACTGAGGTAATGCTGAGGACCTGAGAGCAGGGAGCAATTAGAAGTCAACTTCTAGTCCACACGAAGGGAAAACAAACCTGGGAGGAGCTGTGAGAGCAGGCTCAGGCGGAAAAGAACAACAGGTTTTCCCAAACCTTGAACTCCATCCTTGGTGGCATGCTCAACAGCAGATTTCAACAGAGAATAACCAGAGCCTGAGGTCCAGGGTGGACTGGTCTTGGGAGTCAGTGCTCTCCAGACTGACACTTGGGCATCTGAAGGCCAGCGGGCACGCACATCCACAGCTGGGCCCCTCCCGAGCGGTGGTTAATACTGCGGAAGTCTTGAAAGTACGATAAAGGGTCCTCTGCCCAGGCAGACTTCCAGAAGATGTCAGAAGAGGGTAAGACCTGCCCAATACACACTAAGTGTGGCCACAAGAGGCCCTGGGTATTTGAAGGGGAGAGAGCCAAGTGAACACAGCTTTGACACAGAGCGTGTGTATCTGTGTCTTTCTGCCTGTTTGTCTTTCTGTCTGTCTGTCTTTAGGTCATGAAAGTAGGAAGAGGGCAGACCTTTAGCACTGAGGAAGAGCTCCTAAGGAAAACAAGATAGAACAGCATCCATGTGACAGGAGAGCAGAGGAGGAAGGGTTTGGGTGCAGGAGGAGGATCCGCAGGAGGCAGCACGGCAGGCAACAGGGAGACGACAGAGACGGAAGAGGGAATACACTGCATACATGCACAGAAACGCCACAATGACACCCAGGGCTTACTACACGAAGTCCTAAAAATTCAGTTTAAAAAGCTAACAGGGTGGTCCACGAATTTCATCCCTGTACTCAGAAGGGAGAAGCAGGAAAATCTCTGTGAATTCAAGGCCAGCCTGGTCTACAGGGTGAGTTCAAGACCAGCCAGGGCTATAATTAGGTCCTATCTCAAATTAATTAATTGTTTTAAAAGCTGTAGGTGCTGGAGAGATGGCTCAGTGGTTGAGAGGCCACTGAGTTCAATTCCCAGCAACCACATGGTGGCTCACAACCATCTGTAATGACATCTGATGCCCTCTTCTGGTGTGTCAGCAACAGGATGCTCATAGACATTAAGCGAATAAATCTTTAAAAAAAAAAAAAAAAAAAGCTGTGGTAGCCTAAACTTTGGAATCCCAGCACTCAGGGGGCTGAGACAGGAGAATTGGTCATGATTACATAGCCAGCCTGGATTAAATATAACAAAACTTTGTGACAAAGAAAAGACATCATCGGGGTTGGGGATTTAGCTCAGTGGTAGAGCATTTGCCTAGCAAGCGCAAGGCCCTGGGTTCGGTCCCCAGCTCCGAAAAAAAGAAAAAAAAAAAAAGAAAGAAAGAAAAAGAAAAGACATCATCATCATCACCCACCACCACCACCACCACCACCACCATCATCATCATCCAAAAGTTACTCGGGGTGGATGTCATGAGTAGAATTCTTGCCTGGCATGGTAAAAGTGGGAAGAGGCTGTGGGCTCAATCCCTACATGCCAGGCAAGGCCAGTGCCAGGGTCTAAAAGAAGGAAAAAGGGGGAAGCAAGAAAAAAGAGAGAAAGACAAACTATCACAGGTTTTCTCACAAGCAGACTCCAAATATATACACACCCCCAGATAATAAACGTAAAAAAATATATATTTAAAAGGAATGATACTAACCTATCTTGAAAATCCAGGCAGCCTATGCTCTCTCTCAGCACTTACCTGGGGTGCTACTGTTCATATCTACTAGGAGGAAGGCTCTTTACAACTTGGTACTACACTGAGCGATGACCCAAAACTGTGCTAAGGGTCACAGACAATGCCAACGGTCTCTCATCTGACCTTTGTCTTGAGGTTGGCAAATAGCTGTAGACCTTGTGATAGCTCAGAAGTGCCGAGGGCATGCACAGCTGTACAAGCAAGCATTGGTGGAAGCTGACAATGAGGCAAACAGAAGACCAGAGCAATTTCCAGAGCTGGTACACGTCGCTGTCTTTGCAAAAGGGGTGCGAGCTCACGGGTGATCCTGCATGGCCACCTGCATTAATACTTCTCTGATGTGGGAAAATGCAAGCCACTTTTTGTTTTGGGGTGGGGGGGTCTCACGACATTGCCGACGCTAGCTCTGTGCTCTTCCTATAGCTCAGGCAGTCCTTGAACTTGAATTGTTCTGTCCCACCCCTCCCCCATACCACCATGCCTAACTGAAAATGATTGATTGGACAGATGGATTCACAGTGTTAGCTTTTATATCCCTCTTCCCTGCCACCTCCAGGTTCACATATTCTGAAGCAGTGGACAATTTACCCTGTCCACTTCCTACTTAAGTTCTTCATGGGAAGGAGACAGTCTGACCAGCAGGCCCTGCAGGATGCCGCCTGGCTTGAGAAAGGGATGTAGCAATGTTAGCACCCTGCCCTCTGTGCTCACAGCTTCTGTGGATGGACCTCCCAGTCACTTACCCACTTAGTCACTTAGGAAATTTACAGAGGTTTCCTTGGTGCCAGGAACTTTTCAAAGCTAGGTACACAGGGTGGGGGTGGAGGCGGGAGCGGGGAGCACAGACATGTTCCTTTCCCTCTAGAGACACTACTAACTAGACAGAAAGGCAGACTTAGGTGGGGAGACAAATGATTTAAAGGTAACTGAGATAAGCTAGGGATGGTGGCTCACGCCTGTCATCCACACTTAGGAGGCAGAGGTAAAATAGCCCCAAGTTCAAGGCCATCCAAGCTACAAAGTGAGATGCTTGTCTGGACCCACAGGAGTAGGAAGAGGTGCAAAGTTAACAAATGCACAGTTATCAACGGAGAGGTTGATGACCCAGGAAAAGAGGGAGAAGGAAGAACAGGGCTGAGGGTGGGAGAGGATGGCAGAATGGGGACCTAGCTTGGGCACTTCAAATGTGAGACCCTGTCTCTGTCCAAAGGCTCACCCTTTTGATGAACCTGAGCTTCTGCCTCATCTAAGATGACATGGCCACCAACAATTTCAGTGTTTGGGTCAAAGCTTAAACAAAGAGTGACTTTCTGAAGCAACAGACTAGGGGCCCAGTAGGACAGATTTATACAATGTCTTTGTTGAAATAAAAAAAAAAAAAAAAGCAACTACCTAAATAATGGAAACCCATGTTGTTTTCTGTTGAATAATAAAATGTACAAGTCATTATACAGGTGCAACATAGTTTTTTGTTGTTTGCTTTGTACTAACTACTTGGGGCCTCACACACTGGGCAAGAGCACCACCATTTTTATAATTTTGGATATTATTTATTTACTCTGTGTGTGTGTATGTGTGTGTGTGTATATATATATACATGTGAATGGAGACCAGAAGAGGACATCGAGTATCTACCTCTCTTGTTCTCTACCTAGTCCTTTGAAGTAGAATCTCTCCCTGAATCTGGGTTTCCTTTTTTTGGGGAGAGGGGCTAGGCTTGAATCCAGCGAGCCCCAGAGATTGATCACCTTCTCTCTGCCTCTCTTGGAGCTGGGGTTACAGGTAGACACAGGACATCCATTGTGTTACATGGGTGCTGCAAGCCAAAGTCCAGCCCTCTGATTGACTAATAAGCGCCCTTAACTGCTGAGCCACCTTTCAGCCCCCCCCCCCAAAATTTTAATATGCCATTTATTTCTCCAAGTAGTCCTCTTGAAAAAGCATACACTGTTCCATTTCATGTTCTTGCCCTTAGCTTGCTTAAAGTGCCAGAGTTAAAAGCCCATCAGAGCTTTCTTAACAAAGAATGGTTTTTTTTTTTTTTTTGAATTTTTACATTATCCACAGCAATCTCAGTTGCATTCTGGGTTTAGTATATGTGCTGCCCAGATGAACAGTTTGGTTATGGAAAGATCTTTTTAGATACTCAATAAAAGTAGCTTCTTATACGTGCCATCCCATGCCACCTCAGAATAAGAAGAGGAGCAGGAGGAGGAGGAGGAGGGCAGGAGGAAGAAGAAAAGGAGGTGGTGGTGGTGGTGGAAGAAGAGGGAGAGGAAGAGGAAGTGGTGGAGGAGGAGGAGGGGGTTATGGAGGAGGAAGAGGAGGTGGTGATAGAGGAGGAGGGGGTGATGGAAGAGGAGGAAGAGGAAAAGGTGGCAGCAGCAGTGGCAGGTAACTGTATATTGGTAACTGGACCTCCTGCAACAGCAACCCAGTATGAGGGTCTCCTGAGGCCACAACTGCCACTTTCTCTTCCTGGTCCCCCAGTCCTGGCTCAGGGATCAGTGTTGCTTCTCATTCTTTCAGACACAGCCAGGACATGCTCAGTAGCAGCATCCGTAACCACAAAACTCTCGTCAGCACATGGAGCGTCAGTAAATTCTGACCCCTGTCCTCAACTAAAGTATCACGTGCACCTCAACGGTTCCACTGTGGCCTAAGGAACTTGTGGCTTCAATTTGAAATCAGTAGGCTTTCTATCCACCTATTGCGCGAACTTCATTCTGAAGCAAGCAGAAAGGCTACTCAGTGTGTCAAAAGTCTAGATTTTAGCTGAGGAGAGGAGAGGGAAGGAGAGGAAGGAGAAAGGGAAGAGATCCATTAATGGGTAAAAGGACACAGCTAGATAGGAGGAATGAGTTTAAGCTCCTACTATACAGAAAGGTGATTAGAGTTAACATTTTTAAGTGTCATGAGTGTGTGTGTGTGTGTGTGTGTGTGTGTGTGTGTGTGTATGTGTGTGTGTGTGTACACATACAGAGTGCAGGTCCCCAAGCCAGAGGGATCAGATTCCCTGGAGCTGGAATTACAGGGGATTGTGTGCCACTGTATGGGTGCTGGGAATAGAAGTCTCCTCTGCAAATGAAGTCCACACTCTTAATCTCTAAGTCATTTCTCCAGCTTTAATTAATGATTTTGTATCATCTACACCATAAGCCAAGTGTGGTGACCCACACCTGTAAACCCAGTGCCTGAGAGAAGGTAAGGGAACCAGGAGGTCAAGACCAGGTTCAGCTACACAGTAAGGCTGAGGCCAGCCTGAGCTACATAAGATCCTGTCTCAAGGAAACCAAAACAACAACAACAGAAAGTTAGGAATGTATGCAGAATGTTCTCAACCTCAAGAAATGATACATGTCTAACATGATGGGCAACTAAAATACCATAAGCTGATAATATACAATTTATACATATGCTAAAAATTACTGCACCACACACATTTATACAACTATCTGTCAATTAATAAATTAGTTTAGAGGAGCTGGAGAGATAGCTCAGGAGTTAAGAGCACTGGCTGTTCTTGCAGAAGACCTGGGTTCAATTTCCAGCACCTACAAGACAGCTTGCAAGCATCCCTAACACCAGTCCCACTGGATCCCAGGTCCTCTCTGGGCTCCTTGTGCACAAGATGCGCATGTTACAAATGTATTTATTTCTCAAGTTATTGTTGAGACAAGGTCTCACTATGTAACCCTGGCTGGCCTGGAACTCTCTATACAGATACGGCTGGTCTCAATCTCACAGAGAAATGTTGGCCTCTGCCTCCCAAGTACTGAGATTAAAGGTGGGTATCACCATGCTCATCTTTAAAACAAAAACAAACAAACAAACAAACAAATGAAAAAAAAACAGGAAAAAAACCCACGTTTTTCAGGGAGTCCAGACTGTAAAATATACTTTCACACAGACAAACTGTATCCTCCATTCTTATCTAACCATGGAACTCTCAGCCATGTATAGCACACCAGGAAGGCATGTAAAGTCACCAGCCTCAGACGCTCCCTGGAGCCAGACTTTCTGTTCTCAACAACTCAAAACTCAGTTCGGCATGAACTGGTGAAAAGGAAACTTAGGGCTGCCCAACGAGACCACGTAACATCTAACCAAGAGCTGTGCAGTGACTCAGACCCAAGTAAGGCAAAGCCTTTCTCCCTCGCCTCATCCTTCCCCTGTTCTTTAATTCACGATTGCCCTGCATCTGGTTCCATTTCCACTTCCTCTGACGTCCCTGTGAGTTTTGTTAAGTCACGGCCTGTAATTTTTGCTTTTAATTTTGATACTTCATTGGCTTAGCAATAAAAAGACGTATGGTCCGTAACCAACTGCCTCTGCTATCATCTGCTGTTGCGCAGGGAATACAGCTCTTCCCATCCGTGTGGCTTCAGTAACTGCCTCCCCGACTGCAGAGACATCGCATTGACTTGTAACTCTGAGAGCAACCTACGTTGGAGAGGTGATTTATCTATCCCACCTGGGTGGGGCTGCTCGACACCAATGTAGCGTGTACTTCTGTGAATGAGAGCTAACATGTCAAATGCATCTTGCAGAAAAATGGTGGGATGCTTTCCATAAGTGTTAATATCATGAGTTATTCTGTGAAGAGCCTGATATTTAGCGTCTTTTTCTCAAAACAAACAAGTCCTTGTTAAACCAGAAATGGATACATAGACAGACAGATGACCAACCAACCTTTGACAATGAAATAATTTGTTCTGTCTCACTGTTTACCTATGGAGGACCTGGAACTGCCTATGTAGCCCAGGCTATCCTTGAATCTTCCTGCCTCAGCCCCACGAACACTGAGTTGACAAATGTGAGCCTCCCCCGCCCCCCATCTGGCTGGAATTTGTGGATTTCTGCTGATTCTGTACTGCCTGACTTATCAGCTGTTCTTCATTCAAATATACCGTTTCTTCTATCTCAAATTTCTCTTTAATAATATTAATATTCTCCAAGACAAAATTTATCCATTCATGTATTTCAAGTTTTGAGACAGGGTTTCACATAGCCCAGGCTGGCCTCAAGCTCATTACATGTGAGTCTAGCCTTCAATGTCTGATGCCAGCCTGCCCTATACCTCCCTACAGTCCCAAGATTAGAGGCATGCATCAGGCTCAAAAGCTGTCATAGGCTCACCCTTGGGTAATGCATTCACAATGTATGAGAGAGCTTAGAGTTGGGGTGGTAGGGTTGAAGTGGGGGGCATTGAAAAACCTGGACTAGATGATTCTGAATATTAGTGAACAAACTGTGAGGGTTGATCGACATATTTCACCGCTTAGCAGTCATGTGCCTGTAAAGAAGTTTATGAACTTTGACCCTTCACCCTCCCCCCACCACACTGGTGCCAGGGATTGAACCCAGGACCCACAAAAGCTAAGCAAGTCTCTGCCACTGAGCCCTATCGACAGTCCTCTATTTCTTCTCTTATAAAATGAGGATATTATGTGGAACCATGTTGGCTTGGTGTGTTCTGTCCTGGCACTGGCCGAGATTTAAACCCTAACACGCAACCCTTCATGGTCATTGTATAGAATGTTCTGTTTTTATTTGTTTGAGACAGAACATATATAATAAATGTTAAGTGTGTTAAAAAAATAAAATAAAATGAGGATATTGCTACTTTCCAAAGTAGATGCATTTATAATTCACCACATAGATCTGCTGTTATGCAGAATCCTCATGACAAACACCTCACCCTACAACCAGCACACATACAAGCAGCAGCAGCCTGAGTCCAGTGCCACACAGCCCAGGCAGGCAGAACATCTTGAAGATGACCCCGACTGGGGACATGGCCTGGGTGGGCAGACCACTCCCAAGACAACTCCTACCTGGTGTCATAGAGCATAACTCTACTGTAGCACTCCTGGGACAAACCCAGGAACCCAAAGACTCAGGGTAGAAGAAATGAAGAAGCAGAAGGATTTGGGCGCAGTGAGGAGAGGCAGAACTGGCGACTCGAGGGTAGTGAGGAACAGCCTGACGTGAGTAGCCAGAGATGCCACCTAAGGCCACGGTAAGGTCCTGGCCCTGCAGCAGTGGGGGCGGGGGGGGGTTTCTTACCACCAAAGACAGGCAACACCCCGGGTCTGGGCTGCCACCTGGTACCATGCTGATGTCTGAGGGCTGTGCAGAGCTGGCCCCACCCCTTGCCTGGGCATCATGAGCAGGAGAGCTGTCCCTGCCCCTTGCCAGCTTCAGCAGGAGACTGGGCTGTACCTCGCCCAGGAAGTAACATAGAGCTGGCCATGGTTGCACGGGTTACAGGTGTGCCAGCCAAGGGTATGAGTGCAAGAGAGCTGGCCTCGCCACTAGTCTGCCATGTAGTGCCATGGCTGAGAGAACGATACCCTTCCCACTCTCCTGTCCCTTGCCACCTGCAGCAGGTGGGAAGGGGGCCCCACCCTTCATTGGCTACAGCAGTTGATAAGAGTGGGCTGTGCCCCTTGCGTGGGCAGCACAACAGAGCTGACCTTGGTGGTGTGGACACAGGTGAACTGCCCTGAGGACGTGAGAGTGGAAGAGCTGATCCTGCCCCTTATCAGCTACGGCACTGGATGAACTAGCTAGGGCAGTGAGAGAGCTAACAGGCTGGCCGACTCAGCTACACACAGACCCAGATGAGGGCTTTGAGTTGACCCACCCCAAAATCTACTCCATCTATGAACTCCTGGAGGCTCGAGTCCTACAGAACCAAAGCTGCAGGAACTCCATGACACAGGGCAGCAGCTGGATGCCACAGAGGAGTCCGGGCGAGGACTCGAGGATTCGGTATTGAGAGTGTGGCAGAGCAGGAGGCCTCAAACCAGACAAGGATTCACTGCCATGAACATCTGCAAGTAAAAATGTGTGACGAGAAGGATATACCATGTGACACACTGACACACCACAGCTTCCACTCAAGTATTCTTTTCTTTTAGAGGAGGCTGCAAGGGCAGAGGGTAGATACAAAGGGGGATTGGGTGCATGATGTGAAATTTACAAAGAATCAATAAAAAGTTAAAGAATTAAACAAATTTAAAAAAAAAAACCCATCAGTCAGAGGTTTTGCAGCAAGAACAACCTCACCAAAATGGATGTTAAATCATTAAGGAAAAGAGGCAGGGGGACAGCTCAGCAGGTAAAGCCTCCTGCTGCTAGGCCTGACAACCCGAGTCCAGCCTCTGGGGCTGATGCAGAAGAGGAGGATGGACTCCTGAAAGTTGAACTCTGACTTCCACAAGGGTGTTCTGATAGACCTGTGCCCACACACTCACACACAAAATGAAAGCAAATAAAATGTTTTTCAATTAAGCATTCAAAGAAGAAAAGTGTAAGTTGATGTGTGAGTGCGCATGTGTGTGTATGCGTATGTGTGTCAATGTGTTGTGTATGTGTGTAAGTAATGTGTTCATGCTTATGTGTGCAGGCCTGTGTGAATGATGCATGTATGACAGTATGTGTGCCAGGGTATAAGTGTGTGTTGCCCCTTGACTTACATAGCAGCAGACATGTACACGCGTGCACGCACGCACGCACGCATTCACTGACCACCTGAGACCTGACCCCAGGACCTACATGATGGAGGGGGAAACCAATTCCTACAGGCTGCCCCTTGACTTACAAGCCTGTGGTCTAGGAACTTAAGAGGCTGAGGCAGGAGGAGGTTGAGTTGAGGGCCATTTTATAGAGTGCCTCTGTCTCATTAGACAGGAAAGGAAGGAGGGAGAGGAGCTCTGAACACAACCTGGAGAGAGAAGGCTAGACCACCTCCATGAGAAGATGCAAGCTTGCCAGACATCTTTGGAGAAGAAGATGGCCTAGAATTACAGCTATTATTTGGGAAAAAAAAAAAAAAAAAGCCTGTAGTTAATTAATTCCAAAGTCAAAAAACAAGCATAAATCTTTGAAAATATTATGAGGAAGTTAGAAACCCAGAAAAACAGCAGACTTACCACAAAAAAAAAAAAAAAAGTCTGTCGAGCAAACAAAAGGCCGTTTTCAGTCAAATTCAGAGTCAGAAGCACGTGAACACTGAGGTCAGCTCCTAGAGGCAGTTAGGGCACCAGACTGAAGGAAATCAGAACCAGAAACCCCTTCAGCTTCTCCATCGTAAATGACTGTCAAAACCAAAGTGAGTCAAAGAGAAATCTGTCTGGTAGATAGGAACACTGCAGAGGGGAGACGTTGGTGTTGAAAGATGTGTGGGCTACTGGCTACAGCAAGAGGGTAGGAGGGCTTCTGAGGCATAGGGAACCGCAGAAAAGGTGTCAGACACACAAAGACAAGCAAGCTCAAGGCAAGGCTCTGAACAGGAAGCTGGGGGCAGAGGACTGCTGACTGGAAGTAAAGTCAGAACAGAGCACAAGGCACATTTTATAGCTACAATGCCCGGGCCTAAGGTCTAGACAGCAAATACATATAGTGCAAGCACCCATCTAGGTTTGTCCAGGAATAACTGTGTTAAATATGTTGTCCTTGGTGCCAGCAAGACGGCTCAGCTGGAAGAGGTGACTGCCAAGTCTGACCACCTGAGACCTGACCCCAGGGACCTGCATGACGGAAGGGGAAACCAATTCCTACAGGTTGCCCCTTGACTTATATAGCAGCGCACGCGCGCACACACACACACACACACACACACACACACACACACACACACACACACATGCTGTACACACATACTCCACTCACACGCATGCACACACACCACTCACACACACAAGTATATGCATACATTACTCACACACATAGACACACACACTGACACATACACACATACATGTATCACTCACGCACCAGCAGACCCTCTCAATCAGGCTCACTGCCACCATTGCTGCACCTCTTAAGAGTCCATCCCAGGATTCACCAGAGCTCATCCCTCTCACCCATCCCTCAGCATCCCCCACAGTGGCAGCCCAAGTCAGCTGCCCTCCAAACTACTCCTAACCCATTTCTTCACGTTCTCTCCTGGATAACTAGACTCTGCTTGAAATTTCAGTTTCTACACTACCAGTGGGGACTCTTCTAAGGCTTCTGGGTGCAGTTCAGTGATACAGTGCTTGCCTAGTGACTTAGGGTTTTACTGCTGTGAACAGACGCCATGACCAAGGCAACTCTTATAAGGACAATATTTAATTAGGGCTGGCTTACAGGTTCAGAGGGTCAGTCCATTATCATCAAGGTGGGAGCATGGCAGCATCCAGGCAGGCATGGAGCGGGAGAAGCTGAGAAGTCTACATCTCCATTTGAAAGCTGCTAGGAGAACACTGGCTTCCAGGCAGCTAGGATGAGGGTCTTAAAGCCCACACCTACAGTGACACACCTACTCCAACAAGGCCACACCTACCCTAACAGGGCCATACCTCCAAACAGTGCCAAACATATACAAATCATCACACCTAGTACATTTGAGGCCCTAGGAAACAAACAGCACTCCTGAGTGCAAGCAGCACACCCTACTTGGCAAGTGCTTGCCTTAGCACAGTGGAAGCCATGGGCTGGCATCAGCGGGGCAGGATGGTGTTTGCATATGATTGATGCACTTGGGGACAGAGGCAAGAGCATCAGAAGCTCAGAGTCCTCAGAGGCTACATGGAGTCGTTGGCCAACTTGGGCTATGAGAGTCTAAAAAAATGCTGAAGTGTTTTAAAACACAGACTTCACCAAGTAACTTCCTGCCGTCTTTCTAGACCACAAAGAGCCACTCCTTGCTCAGTCCACACTTCCCTCTGACCTCCACTCTGGCCTTAAAACTTCTAAGGCTCTAGCTAGTCTAAGCTATTTTTAGGCCCTCAACTATATCACCGTCTCCTCTTGGGCCCCTCATTCATGTTGTTGCTCTAGCTCAAATGTCTTCTGTAAGTACCTGACTTCCATTTTCTCAGCAGGTCAATTAGCATCATGGTGAAGTTCCTGAGCCTGGGAACACTTCACCCAGCCCCACCCTCATCGCCATCATCCTGAACAAGCTACTTTTCTTCCGTTTGAGTCCTCTTCTTGGTCACATAAAGAAAAATGCCATGTTATTGGAGTGACACAGTGAATCACATGCGAACACAGGATGTGAGAGAGGAGGCGCTCACTACGTTTAAAGACTGTGATTATGCTGTCAACACTCAGCCTTGCTAACACTCAGGGTCTCTTTCTGCTGTTTCGTCTCATGTAGCCTTAACAATGTTCTGATCCTCCTGCCTCCACCTCTCCAGTGCTGGGAATACAGGTGTGTACCATCTGGCCCTGACCCAGGTCTGTGTCTGATGTCCTTTTTGAAGGATATTGCAGGCACGCATAAAAGCTCCATCTGTGGGGTTGGGGATTTAGCTCAGTGGTAGAGCGCTTGCCTAGCAAGCGCAAGGCCCTGGGTTTGGTCCCCAGCTCTGAAAAAAAAGCTCCATCTGTAACTTATGTTCTGTTGTTTGAGTATAGGCCCCTGTCACTATCAGATCTGGTCTATCATATCTCATTCAACAGGCAACTCAGGTTTGTTTTGTAGCTATATTATGTTAATTAAACACTCCAGGAAGGATGTTTCTAAGAGCCCAGGAAGTAAACTCATAGGGCCCAGGAAGCTCATGAAAGGTACAAAATTCACACCCCTCACAGGCATATAAGTTAACAATGGTTGGGACAGGTGATTCTCTGGTGGAGAACTGGGCAGTATCACCCATGCTGAGATGGGCTTTTCCATGACACAGCTGCCTTTGAGTTACCCATACTCCTGTAATATATTCATGTAGACACCAGACTCATAGGTTCACTAAGCAAGCCTTGGCTGGAATGGTTTCTTTGGCTTGTCATTGATGCCTGTCTTATTGCTGTGAAGAGATACCAGGACCACAGCAACTCTTATAGAGGAAAATATTTAACTGGGGCTGGCTTGCAGTTCAGAAGGTTAGCCCATTACAGTCATTATAGGTAGAATGGCAGCACACAGGCAGACATGGTGCTGGAGAGGAAGCTGAGAGTTCTATATCTGGACCAACAGGCAACAGGAAGAGAGATTGACTCTGGGCCTGACTCTGAAACCCTAAAGCCCACCTGCAGGAACACACTTCCTCCAACAAGGCCACACCCACTCCAACAAGGCCACACCCACTCCGACAAGGTCACGCCTCCCAATAGTGCCCTCTCCCTGTGAGCCTAGGGTGGCCATTTTCATTTAAACCACCATCTTATCTTAGATAAACAGATGTTTGTATCTCATCAAGAAAAGTTTCACATCAAGATACCAGTCTGCCATTCATTCTGCCACTCCTAGCACTGTTGTTCAGCTAATATTTGTTAAGGGTTGGAAGGACTGCTCAGTGGTTTAAGCTCTTGCTGTGAGTTTAGATCCCCAGAACCCAGGTAAATGAGGGAGCATAGTAGGCCTCCCAGCAGTTCCAGCCTTGGAAAGCAGGGCAGGGAATCCCTGAACAAGGTGGCTAGAGCACTGGGTTTGATGGAGAGATCCTTCTTCAAAGAATAAGGTGGAAGGTGGACTGCAGAATATTCTGAACTCAGAGACGGTGAAATGGCTGAGTGAGTTAAGACAGCTACTACTGAGCTCAATCCTCATACACTCACCACAGACACACATGGAAAAGAAGAAAAACGTCTTTATTGAATACGCCCAGGAGTGTGCAGCTCAGTGATAGAAGACGCACTTAGCATGCATGAGGTTGTGTGTCTTACTAAGTTGCCCAGGTTAGCCCTGAACTTGTCCTCCTCCTGTGTCAACATTTCCAGCCCCCGGGATTATACAAATACAGCATCACGCATGCGCATATGTGGACACGCACTATATGTGACGATACATGGACATTACACATATGGTATGATGACTTCCAGGTGGAACGCTGCCGGGTTTGTTGCTTGGCAGCTCAGGGGCTTTCTCTTCCCTTTTGTGGTGCTGGGAGATGAACGGAGAACCTCGTGCGCACGAGGCAAGCTCTACCAATGAGCTACGTGCCTAGGCCCTATTTCATCACCCTTGTTTCCGTTTCTTTGTGAGATCGGGTGTTAATATGCAGCTCAGGGTGAGCCTGAAACGCTTCATCCTCCTGCCTCCCATTTCCAAGTCTGGGCCTACTGATACGTGTCACCCCATACTAGGTCTTTCCTTCATCCTTTATAAGCATAGAACAGAGGAAATACATAAATAAGCAGATTATTACAACATAGTCTCCTTGGAGGCTAAGATAAACACATGGTGGTCATTCATTTATTTATTACTATGAACTATGCTTGAACCCCAAGGCCTTGTGTTTGTTAGGCACACACATTCTACTCCCTCCTCCCCCCACCCCAACCCCCTTTAAGTTTTTGTTTTGAGGTAAGCGTCTTACTAAGTTGCCCCAGCTAGCCTTGAACTTGTCCTTCTCCTGTGTCAGCCTTTCCAGCCACTGGGATTATACAAGTACACCACCAAACCCAGCTAAAACTTTTTTTTCTTTTTCTTTTTTAAAGATTTATTTATTTATTATATATAAGTACACTGTAGCTGTCTTCAGATACACCAGATCTCTTTACAGATGGTTGTGAGCCACCATGTGGTTGCTGGGAATTGAACTCATGACCTCTAGAAGAGCAGTCGGGTGCTCTTAACCGATGAGCCATCTCTCCAGCCCCCTAGCTAAAACTTGACCCTCCTTCTCTCCCCACTCTTCTTACCTCCTCTGGGTACTAGATATAAAATCCAGGTCTTACTCATGCTAGAAAAGCACTCTACTGTTCAGCTCCTGCCAGCCTCCTGCTCAGTATTTTTAGAGTAACCGTGCATAAAAGGAACCTTTCAGAAAGAAAGGTTCCACAGCCTACAGAAACATCTGCAGATCAAGTTTGGGCTGCCTGTAAGAAACAGCATAGATTGTCTCACGTAAGAATGACACCCTCTCTGTGTGTCTCAGGGCTGGATTTGCAGAAGTGCTAGAAAAAAATTAAGATGGGCCTATTAATGCTTTATTCCCTTACACATCTGGTAATTGAGTCAACCTGACCTTACCATTTCCCAGGTGCTGTCTGAAGAACCCAAACCAGCTTGCTTACCTGCCAGAACTAGAGCAGAGTAAACACCTCCCTGAAGGTGAAGCCTTTCTGCTGCCCTGTCTTTGTAGGAAATCTGACTGGATCAGCTAATCATCACTATGGGTACTGACCCCTCAAGTTTCCATGAAGTAATGGTCTTCATCCCAAGTCTGGAGGTGACATATGAAACTTGTCTCCTACCAAGCAGAGTAGTCCGCTCCCACAATCCCAGTGTTCTAGATTCCGGTGGGGAGTTATCACAAGTTCAAAACCAGCCTCCACCAAAGACATAGGAAGGCCAGCCCAGGTCACAGTGCATGACAATGTTTCAAAAAAGAAAATCATCAAAACCTATTCACTGATACTTTAAAATCAAATTAAGAGCCCCAGCATTCATCTCTCCTTCGGGACTACAGAGACAATGTGAGCAGCTGCCTCAGGTTTCCATGGTACCCCTGCCCCGTGGACTGCGTCTCCTCAAATCACAAGCCAAAAGAAACACTTCCTATACTTAGAAATACTTAAAATTTACCTGATATGGGTACAGTTTCCCAGTTCAAAATGTATGGCAAAGGTCAGTACACTGGAGTTCTGAAGTTTCCAGTGAGGCTGTAATTTCAGTCACACCCACACAACACAAGAGCACAGCAAGGCCTTCAGAGAGCTCGGGTGAGGTCACGTTACAGCTCTAAGTGTGAGGAGACAACTAGTCCAAGAGCTCAGTCACCCATAAGACAAGGAGGACGCAGCCTGCAGCTGTGGTGCTGTGCTCAAAAACAGGGCAAGTCAGCAGGCATGCCAATTTCAGGAACCTTTCTTTTACATTATGTCACTAAGAAGATTCATAACTGGCATCCTATGGGCCTCTCTCACTGGACACTGAGCTAACAGACTCAGCCAGGATGTGTGACCAGAAAGCCCTTGAAATCCTCTTGTCTCTGCCTCTATAGTGCTGGGAACACAGGATTGTGATGAGAACACAGACATGTGATGGGAACACAGGCATGTGTACTATATACAGGTCTTACATGCATATTGAAGAGTCAAGCTCAGGTCCTCATACTTAGAACACATTTTACTTTGCTGTCTGAGTCATCTCCCCAGCACTTACTAAACATTATTTTATAATATAAACATTCTAGCTATATAGTACTCAAAAAATATGAGTCTTATAAAACAGTTTTAAAAATACAGTTTAATATTTTGTTTGTTTAGAGATCAAGCCCAGGGTGTCACACATGCTAGGCAATCACTCAAAGACTGAGCTATACCCCACCCCCTCCTCTACTGTTCCTGAATGTTCCTTCATTTAAATGAGTTCGGGGTGCCAGATGTGGGGTGCCTCGGATCTAGCACATGCAGGATAAGCGCTGCGTTCCAACCCTCTTTCCCTGAACACGGAAGGTCTCCTCTGTTTCTTACAAATGACCGTGTATTTGGACTAGGAGGAGGGTCTCAATCCTGTAGAATATCTGCATCTCTAGCTACAGCCTTGCCTCTATCCGTCATGACATAACGAAGTCCGCCCAAAGGGACTGGTGGCCAAGAAAAACCATGCTTCCGTTTCTGATGGGCACTGCCCAACCATGTTCTCCCCAGCAGTGCTTGGCTCTGAAAGTCCAACACAGCCCCCAGGGGTCATCTTTTCATCTGGACAACCTTTTCTTTTTCTCTCTCTCTTTTTCTAAACGTGTACCCCAGGCTAGCCCCAGATACGCTTTGTAGATGAAGATGCCTCCGCCTCTTGAATGCTGGGATTACAGGTAGGTGTTGCCATGCTGGAGCTCAGGATTAAACCAGAAACCCCAATCATGCTTGGCCAAGTCTCTACCAAGTGAGCTACGACCCCAGCCCATTAATATAGAGAACATTTTCAAAGAGGCTCTCAGACCTGACTCCTCTGTGTCCTCGGGCTTCCTTCATCGTCAGCTTGCTTTCTGCCCTCCACAAGAACACTGCCACTGTGATGCAGCTGTGAAGTCTGAGGACTCTGCTGTCGCACTGAAATTCGCCTCATCTTATTCCCTTAGACCAGTGGTTCTCAGCCTTCCCAATGCTACGACTCTTTAATACAGTTCCTCAAGTTGCGTTCACCTCAGACCATAAAATAACTTCATCGCTACTTCATAACTGCAGTTTTGCTACTGTCATGAATTGTAATGTAAGTATCTGATATGTGACCCCCTGTGGGCTGAGAACCACTGACTGAGGCCTTGAAGCTCACCCAACTAATCTTATAACCTAGCCATACGTGCTGGATTACCTGGACAGATTAAGCAAAATACATATTATCATGACTCTATCCAATAATATTCTAAATAAATGTATCCACTACAGTATCGTGTCTTATTTACATGATGATACAATTTGAGGGAATTTCTTTTTTTTTTTTTTGGCAGAAGATAACAGTATATACCATAGGTTGACCTTGAACTTGAAACAACGGTCTTGCCCCACCATATGAATGCAGAAGTTCTTTGCTACAACTTTTAAAAGAAAAGACCACTTACCTGGCTGGAAATATAGTTCTGTGGTGCAGTGCTTCCCTAGTAGGGGTGAAACCCTGGTTCTATAGCCACAAGGAAATTAACTGCTAAAAACACTGAAGGCACCCAGAATTCCAAATAAATGTGGTAATGGAGGATGACCCAGGCAGGAGGACAGCCCTAGCACTGGGGAGCTGAAGACAGGGGGATAAAGGGTTCAAGGCTAGCCCCTACTATAAGAAGCAATTTCTCAAACAAACAACAGAAGACAAGAGAACTGAGCAGCATCCAGGAGCCCCAGGAAGGAAAGCGAAACAAACATAATCAGAATGGTCTGACACAGAGCACAAAGCTAAAGAAAATGTGAGAAGCTGTAGCCCATGGCAACTGAACAAGGAAGCACTCAGCAAATTCATTATTTATAGACGGGGTCTCGATATGTAGCCCTAGCTAGCCTGAAACTCACTACATAGACCAGGCTGGCCTTGAACCCACAGAGATCTGCCTGACTCTGCCTCCTGAGAGCTGGAGATGTGTGAGCCACCATGCCGTGCAGCACTCAAATTTCTTGACATTAGAAAGAAGGTCAAGCTATACATGGACTGACCCTGGACTCTGACCTCATAGGTAGCAATGAATATCCTAGTAAGATCACCAGTGGAAGGGGAAGCCCTGGTCCTGCTAAGACTGAACCCCCAGTGAACGTGATTGTTGGGGGGAGGTGGTAATGGGGGAGGATGGGGAAGGAACACCCATATAGAAGGGGAGGGGAGGAGTTAGGGGATGTTGGCCAGAAACCGGAAAGGAATAACAATTGAAATGTAAATAAGAAATACTCAAGTTAATAAAGAAAAAAAATGTGAAAAAAAAAGAATTTAGATATTTTAAAAGTTCTAAAAGTTATATTACTTTTTTTGCATGTTTAGCATTATGAAGAATTTTACAATTCTTCTTTGGGCTTCCCCAAACTTACTTGTGTGTAATGATGACTGTATTGATTTTGTAATTGGTAAAAATAATTTCATAATAAAGGTTATTAAAATTCAAAAAAAAAAAAAAGAAAGAAGGTCAAGCTTAGTCTCTTAAGTAACTTCAATTGCTTTTTGAATCAAGCCAAGTGATCTAAACCAAAACTATTTGGCAAACAAGCCTATGCCAACCTCATGGCAGTTCTCTGGGTTCTAAAGCTATAAATCAGCTGATCTTATGGTTTAAACAAAATTGGGACCATCCTACAGACTTTCCTCACAATCCATGGTGGCTCTCTGTGGAGACACTCTCAGTACAATGGGCTATTGGCCTTTTAATCCCAGGACACTGAGGAGGCTTAGGCAGGAAAACCATGAGCTGAAGTTCAGCTTGAACAACATAGCAAGCTGGAGGCCAACCGGTGGCAGGTAGCAAGGTCTGGATTCTAAAAACGAAAACTAAGGAAAATAAACAAACAACTTACAATAAATTTCAGGTCAGTCTGGACTATATACATCCAGAGACCAAGCCTCAAAAGAACCAAACAAACAAAAGTTGTAACAATAGTTGAGGGGCACGGTGGTACATACTTTTAATTCTAGCACTTAGGAGGGCAGAGAGGCAGAGGCAGCCTGGTATACATAGAAAGCTCTAGGTCAGACAGACAGACCTACATGCTGAGACCCTGGAAGGGGAGAAGGGAGAAGGAAAGACGCACAAACATAACTGGGCCAACATGAGAGTGTAGCTCACTGTCCACTATTTGCCTGGTATACTCAGAACCCTGAGTCTAGTCTCTGTTTGGGGGAAAATTCAGAAAAAAATTGCTTTCCAAGTAGAACATGCTTACTTCTGGTCTCAGCGGTATTTGCCAACAATCTCCGTTTAGCAGGGAGGTGACCAGAGCCACTCTCTGAAAACACACTCCCCAAGCCAGCATCAGGTAAGAACACCCATGGCTTTCATCAGTTCCTGGGACTGCCTGGCATCACACAACCCCTAGTTCCCAGTATGTTGGTGGGCCCATCAGGAGCCCAGCACAGCCTTGCCCTGGTGGTTGGGAAGGCATGTTGGGGAAAAAAGCTTTCTTCTAAACCTGGACTCTCCTAGGTGACTATGATGTGGAAGTGTTCATCAGTGATCTACAACACGGACAGAGAAAGCATCTCCACACCAGCACAGCGTTCTTCTCTCCTTATTCTAACCTATTAACGATGGCCAACCCAGTAGAGTAGGCACCCCAGAATCTCTGTCAAGTGTACCCTTAACTTCATGAGGGCTTCCTACAAAATTCTGACTTTCTCAGTTGCATATAGAGAAGAGGACAGACCACTGTTCCAGTAGGTCAACACTCTGTTAAAGTCTACACAATGTCTCACAAACCATGGTGGATCTCTGGGAGGTGCCTTTAAATAAACTCCCAGGGCATTCAGGAGGCAGAGGCAGGAAAATTAGGACCTGAAGGCCAGTTTGAACAACATAGCAAGTTTGAGGCCAGCTTGCTTGAGACAGGTGGCAAGGTCTGGATTCTAAAAACCAGAATTAAACAACCTATAATCTGAACACTAGGGATAATTTAAGGACTGCATAGAAGCTGATACCCAGCCTCAGCTACAAGACCACTCCCCCACCCTCCCACCCCCACACAGAGTGCAGACAGGTCTGTAACGTCAGCATGAAGAGCTGCCAGCTTGACCCACATAGTAAATTCCAGCACTTGGGAGGCAAAGGCAGGATTGAGAGTTCGAGACTACTCCGGGCTACACACTGAGTTCAGTGGACTACCCACGGAGTCCAGTTAGAGCTGTACACTGAGACTCTGTCTAAAAAACATAAAGAAAGAAAGAATGAAAGAAAGAAAGAAAGAAAGAAAGAAAGAAAGAAAGAAAGAAAGAAGAAAGAGAGAAAGAAAGAAAGAGAAAGAAAGACAAACAAACAAAGCAAAACCAGCTGGAGCTTATGAGTTAAAAGCACTGGCCCTGGGTTCATTCCCAGCACCCACACAGAGGCTCACAACCCTCTTTAACCACAGTCCTAACATCCTCTTCTGACCTCTATGGGGACTCCACCCACGTGGCACACAGATATACATGCAGGCAAAACACCCACACAGAAAAGTTAATAATAAAATTTTAATGCATGTTTATATATCTTAAAAAAAAAAAAAAAAAAAGACCTGGTAGGTAGTGGTGCATGCCTTTAATCTCAGTGTTCCTGGGGCAGCTGCAGGCGAGTTGGAGGCTAGCCTGGTCTACAGAGAAAGTTCCAGGATAGCCGGGGTTATAAAGAAACTTTGTGGGCTGGAGAGATGGCTCAGTGGTTAGGAGCACTGGCTGTTCTACCAAAGGTCCTGAGTTCAAATCCCAGCAACCACATGGTGGCTCACAACCATCTGTAATGGGATCTGATGCCCTCTTCTGGTGTGTCTGAAGACGGCTACAGTGTGCTTACATATAATAAGTAAATAAGTAAACAAATAAATAAATAAACCTTAAAAAAATTATAAAAAAAAAAAGAAACTTTGTCTCGAAAAACAAAACAAAACAAAACAATATTAAGGCTCAGTGTTGGGCAAAGATAGAGTGTGGCTTGATTGTGGAGAAGCTCTGGAAACCTACATAACATAGACTACTCAAAAATACGATGCAGTCATGGCGTTCAACCTTGGCAACAGACTGTGCTTCTGATACTAAAAGCAATTCTCCTACCGTGGAATAAACCAATGACACAGTCCTCCCGCCGGGGGAGCAATGTTCATGAGCAGGATACAGTGCAGAGTAATGCCACCCTGCAGGTTAAAGAAGGCCACAACCGCTCTGGCTCAGGCCAAGGTTATCTCCCAGACATCGAAGGACGCAAAACAAAGGCTGCAGACAAACAGAAAACAACCTTCAAACAAGGACCTTTAACGACCCTCCGGGCCTGCCAGCCTCCCGGCCTTCTTTTCTTCCGCTGAGCTAAGAGGTGCCAGGGAGAGAACCGAAGGTCAGAGCGGTTCCTCCTAGCCTGCGGTCTCCAGAACGGAGCGCTAAGGCCTGGGGACTGTGGGAGGCTGGCGGCGTCGCTACTGCTCATCGAGGAATCACAATCCCCTTAGCTAAAAAACATTTAACTCTTCCTTTGCCAGCCAGTGGCACAACGGAGGTGGGGGCAGGGTGGTTTATAAATTGCTAAAGGCTTTGGCTCAAGACACAGCGAACTAAGAAAGCAGGGGCGCTAATTAGGACCTAGGAAAGGTTAACAGCTGTCAGAGACGCCAGGCGAGAACTTCACCTGTTTCCAGACTCACATCTACCCGCCGACTTCAAGGATGCGAACACCGGTGGTCCGGCTAGGAGTCCTGGGGAAGCGTGCACTCGGAAAAAACATGGGTGACACCGGGCGCCACCACTGCATTACAAGGATGCAAACAGGACACCCTCAGAGCCCGGGGATCGGAAGAAGCGACAGGGAGAGAGGCAGATGCGCATTCACGGAAACACGGGATATCCCTATTGCAGGACAAGGATGCAAATGTGACATCCTCCAAGGGCCCACGGGCAACCGGGGTAAGCGATGGGGGTTTCGTTTAGGGGAGCAGGGACGACACGGGGCATCCCCCTTTCGCTCTGCTCACCACTTGCTGCGCGCCGCGGAAAGTGGCATCCAGCAGCATCAGTTTCCAGGGGTCGGACACAGCGCTGGGCAGTGGGATGTAAACGTAGTAGGCGACTAGCGCCAGCAGCGCGGCCAATAGGACGCATGACGACCTCATTGTCCCCAGGCCGGGCTGTCCGGAGCTGACCGCAGTATGGTGCGATGGTACCCGGAGACGACCAGCAAGTTTCTGCCAGCCGCAGCTGCTATTTCACGTGTTCCTCCTCAGGCTGCGAGCCAATCACAGGCTGCGTCGGGAGGAAGTGGGAGCGCGGATGTGCCCCCTCCGTGGTGTCCTTGCGAAGAGCCGCTGGCTCGCCAGGTTTCAGGAAGCAGAGTGGTGCAGCCCAGAGGACGCACAGCAACCCCTGGCGGACACTGTGAGTATGACTGCCTGCGATGCCAAGCTGCCTCTGAAGGTGTGTGTAAAAGGGGTTCCGGGTCAGCCTGAGCTACTTGAAACTGTCTCAGAAGAGAAACTAACAGTAACAAACAAACAGACAAACAATAAATAAGTTGTGTTTGGCACACATAACTGCTAATCTTGGTTTCGAAAGGAGAAGACATAAGGATGAAAGCCAAGGTCATCCTGGACTACATGACAAGTTTGAGGCCATACTAGATGAGAGACCCTGTCACAAGAAAATCAAAATATCAGACAAACAAGCAAATAGAAAACGCAAATAGTTGCACTGTGAAACTTCCAAAGCATGTAAATCATCTGATCCAAAACAAAGATACTATTGTAAAAGATAATAAAATCCTCTCTCTAGAGAAAGACTTGGAACAGTATGTAAATTCAGTAAGTGGTTTTAAATGAGAGTTTCTGAGCATGGTGGTACACACAGCCTGGTCCACGTTGTAAGTTCTAAGCCATCCAGGGCTACATGGTGAGACTCTATGGGGGTGGGGCATGGCACAACAGAGAGAGAGAGAGAGAGAGAGAGAGAGAGAGAGAGAGAGAGAGAGAGAGAGAGAGAGAGAGAACCTGATTTCTCATAGCTCCAGCAATAAGGCCAGTATAGCTAGCCTCCTGTGTGAGCTTCCAAACGTCCTTTTCAGCTGGGCATGGTGATAACACCTGTAATCTCAGAATTGGAGGAGACAGGAGGACCAGGACTTTGAGGCAAACCTGGGTTATGTGAAACCTTGCTGGAGAAAAAAGTCTGGGAGTTCAGTTCAATGACAGAGAGCTTGTCCCACACACACAAAGCCCTGAGTTTAGTTCTCAGTACTATATATGATAAGTATATAATAACTATATATATAATTAATATAGTAAGCACTATATATAATAAGATCTTATTTAAAACATTTGTTTTTAATCATGTGATGTGTGTATCTGTGTGTGGAAATGTGCACAGGAGAACATGTGCTCCTGGATGCCAGAAGAGAGCATCAGATCCCCTGGAGCTGGGGTTATAGGTGATTCTGAACATCTTTTTTTAAAAAATGTCATTTACTTAATAATGTGTATGAGTACACTGTAGCTGTCTTCAGACACACCAGAAAAGGGCATCAGATCACACTACAGATGGTTGTGAGCCGGTGGTTGCATGGGAATTGAATTCAGGACCTCTGGAAGAGCAGTCAGTGCTCTTAACCACTGAGCCATCCCTCCAGCCCCCGATCCTGAGCACCTTGACATGGGTGCTGGGAACTGGACTTTGGCCCTTGGCAAAACCTTTGAGAAGTGAGCCCGTAACTACCAAGCCATCTCTCCACCCCCATTGTTGTTTTAAGAAACTGCAATGATTCTTGGTGCTTCCTTCGTAGCATGGGAAGGAGTTTTGTTGTTTTATTATTTTCTTCTTGATGTTTTGTTTTTTTAATGATACCGGGTACAATAAACTAAAGCCCTTTCATCACTCTTCCTACTTCTATTCAGTCTACAAATAACACCAAGAACTACAAGAGCTGGGGGACCAGACCATGGAGTTAACTCTCTGTGCTCGCAGCAGGGTTTTGCCTATGTCAGGTATGCATTTTACCACTGAGTTACATCTCAGCCCCTGGGTTTTTTGTTTTGATTTGTTTTTGTTTTTTGAGACAGGATCGCCTAGGATAAAATCATCCTCTTGCTTCAGACTATAATACTAACTTTACAGGAACTTGTCACCACATGTAGCAAGACTATGTGTATATGTTTTTCAAGACAAGGCTTCTTTGTATAGCCCTGGCTGTCTATAGACCAGGCTGGCCTCGAACTCACAGAGATCTCAAACTTCAGAGAACCGCCTGATTTTACCTCTAAAGTGCTGGGATTAAAGGCATGGGCCCCCACCACCCAACCTTTGTTTATTTATTTTTTACTTTTAAAATTTTGGACTTGTTGAAATAGGGTTCTGTGTACCCCAGGCTAGTCCTTTTCGGTAGTTGTGGGTGACTTTGAGTGTCTGGTCCTCCTATCTACCAGAACTTCCCAAGTAGGGTTACTATCACATGCTAATTCGACGCTGGCTCTTTTTAAGTTTGTGTGTGTGTGTGTGTGTGTGTGTGTGTGTGTGTGTGTGTGTGTTATTGGAGGGTGGTTGTGAAGTGCAAGAAAAATACACAAGGGAAACCAAAAAGCGATAATAGCTCCTTGTAAGCTATAGCCTGTGGTAAGTACTCCAAGAGGATTAATTTATTTAGTTTTCACAACAATTCTGGGAAGTACTCTTGTTATTCTAAAAACAGAGTCATTGAAAGAAATAGCCAGGCATGGGGGCACACTTTTTAATCCCAGGACTTGAGAGACAGAGACAGGACTATTTCTATGAGTTTAAGACCAGCCTGGTCTACACAGTAAGTCCTAAGCCAGCCAGGGCTATATAGTAAGGTCTTGTCAAAGAAAGGAAGGAAGGAAAAGAGGAAGGGAGGGAGGGAGAGAGAGACAGAGAGACAGAGAGAACACTTTACCCCTAGCCAACCATCTGGCGAGAGCTGGGCTTTAGGTTGAGTTCGTATCCAGGGATCTTGATGGTTTATCATTCGTGTCTACTGCTATGAAATGAGGAATGCAAGCTGAAGATAAGGCTCTCTTGGTGAAATCCTTGCCCAGCCTGCAAAAAGCCATAGGCTTGAACCTCAGCCCTGCATGAAAGGGGGTATGGGGGGCACATGATTGTAAGTCCAGCACTCAGCAAGTGGGCAGATCAGAACGTGAAGGTCTTGCTTGGTTGTAGCAGTACCCAGGAAAAGAAAGGAGACTGACTGACTCCCTGAGTAGGGTCTCCAAGAGTGGGCCTGACCCCCTAAGAAGGACCATCCTCTCTTCTTGAACAGCACATCAACTATGGCATGGGAAAGGATGGAGGAGCTTTGTCTCCATCTATTATAAGATTTAGTTCTTTTTTTAAAAGATTTATTTTTTTATTTTATATAAGTACACTGTAGCTGTCTTCAGACACACCAGAAGAGGGCTTGGATCTCATTACAGATGGTTGTGAGCCACCATGTGGTTGTCAGGATTTGAATTCAAGACCTCTAGAAGAGCGGTCAGTGCTCTTAACCACTGAGCCATCTCTCCAGCCAAGGTTTTACTTCTTGAAACAACTGATTTTCTGACCTTCCTGACCCAGAACAGCAAGCAAAACCACAAACGGATATTATCAAACTGTCATTTTCAACGCTTCTCTGGATGACTCGTTGCTTTCTGGTGGTCTTGGGCCTAAGTACCACACTTCACACACTACACATTGCTCTGATTCAGAGGTGTGAAGGAGCTATGCAGGCATGGTAAGACTGATTACATTACTTTCTTAAAGGTTAGTTTAATCAGACAAGCGAAGGACATAGTACAGAGTTTGAGGTGATCAAAAAGCATGTGGTTAACTTGTCTATGATATCAAATCGGGTGCTGAGGAGACCGTGTGAGCAAACGCCATCTGAGTATCTTATAAACTGAAATTCCAAGAGAAAAAAACCCACAAGTGTCAGTGGTTCTTTAGTGCTGATTAATTAGAACTTAGCAACTATGGAATGCTGTAGATCTGGAGCCAAACTCTCTTGAGCTGTCTTTAGCATGCTCCCCTGCCCCTTTGAGAAGTAGGGAGAAGCCTTCATAACATCACTGTCATGAGCCATGAGAATGTTTAGCCTGTGACTGTCCTCAAAGGTCTCTTTTTGTCTTTAAGAATTCTTCTGTGTTCAATGTCAGCCCGTCAGTCATCTCGGTGAACTTTAAACTATTATCTATCTATCTATCTATCTATCTATCTATCTATCTATCTATCTATCTATCATCTGTTTATCTATCATCTATCTATCATCTAGCTATCTATATGCATTCGCCTCACAATTAGAAATGATGTGGTTAATCATATGCTGCTGGATATTCTGTATCTTCTTTTCAGAAATACTTCTTCATATTCTTTGCCCATTTTCATTAGATAGCCCTTCAACTTAAATGGGCATTTACCTCACGGATTGTAAGGATTTGAAATACATTCTTAGTTACATGTGCACTCTGTACATGATTTTGCTCTGTGGAAGCACTTTGGCTTTACAAAACCTTCTTTTTTTTTTTAAATTTTTGTCTTATTTACATATAAATACATAGTAACTGGTTTTACATAGTAGCTGTCTTCAGACACACCAGAAGAGGGCATTGGGTCCCATTACAGATGGTTGTGAACCACCATGTGGTTGCTGGGAATTGAACTCAGGACCCCTGGAAGAGCAGTCAGTGCTCTTAACCACTGAGCCACCTATCCAGCCCCAAAACCTTGTTCTCATGTATCTGCTTTTCTGTGTCTTTTGGTTTATGTCACAATATTTGTTTTCTAAACAGGCATGTTCCCATCTGTTCTCAGTGAGTGTGTAAAGCACTCGGTTGTCATACTTATGGCTTCAGTGCATTTGAACGGTGTATTTATGAGTTGTAAGAAGAGGATCTAATCGCACTCCAATTTCTAAAAAATAAACTTTATTATAAAAAGCTTGTAAGTGATAAAAAAAAAAAAATCAGCCCAGAACTGGGGAGCAGGCTCAGTGGGTAAGGATGCAGTGCAAGTTAGACCAAGACCTCCATGTAAAAAGCCACGTGTGTGCCCAAGTGCAGGTAACATCAGCCCTGTAGGAGGAGGTAGAGACAAAAACATGGCCGGGGCTTACTGGCTGCCAGTCCAGCTCCAAGCAGAGCCTTTTCCTATGCCACAGAACGTGGGAGACATAGATGAGGAGGGGAGAGAGCCTTGCTAGCTCAGCTACGAAGATTAAATTGACTTGAGGACTAGAGACTGGGTACGGCCTTCAGATTTGCATTTTAAAAGACGTAATTCTGATAGTGACTGCTTGTAGTTGGCTTGAAGAAAGGATGTTAACCTGGAGAAGGGCTGGGGGGTACATGGCAGATTTTAGTTTGGTTTGATTTAGTTGTTTTAGATTCTAGAGACACTCACTGCCTTGCCTTATACCTGAGCCTCACACTGAACTAGAGACCCCCCTGCCTTAGCCCCTTGCTAAGAGGGCACCGAGCTTACCTCACCTGATGGATTTGAGAAGGGAATGTCTCGCTGGATTGCTGCTACCGTGTTGAGAAAGGGAAGAATATTGCAGGACTCCAAGGTTTTCTGAATTATGGGCAGCTAGGTAGATGGTACCCACAGACGGGGAGCTGGGCAGTCTCAAGCACTTGACTGATGGAAGCAGGAAATGCTGACGTTCAAGATCTTTTGCTACACAGGTTATGGTCAGTCTGGGCTACAAGGCACCTGTATCAAAACAAATAAACAAAACCAAAACAGAAGAAAAAAATTATAGGAGAATGTGGTGGTTTGAAGAAGAATGACCCCCATAGGTTCATATATTTGAATGCTTACTCACTAGGGAACAGCATTAAAAATATTTGGAGGGGGGTTGGGGACTTAGCTCAGTGGTAGAGCGCTTGCCTAGAAGCGCAAGGCCCTGGGTTCGGTCCCAGCTCCGAAAAAAAGAACAAAAAAAAAAAAAAAAATATATATATATATATATATATATATATATATATATATATATATATTTGGAGGCGTGGCCTTGTTGGCGGAAGTGTGTCACTGGGGTAGAGGAAGGGTTTTGAGGTATCCAAGGCCCATGCTGGGCTCAGAGTCTATCTGCCTAGGGATGGAGATGTAGCCCTCACCTCCTGCTCCAGCATCTGCCTGCATGCTGTCAGGCTTCCCATCCTGATTTCCACGAACTCCCCCTCTGAAACTGAAGGAAGCCCTCCTCTCTCAGAAGAGTTGGCTTGGTCCTGACGTCTCTTCACAGTGCTAGCAGAGTGACTGAGATGGAGAGGAAGGTCTGTGGGAAAGAAAGGTAATATGGAGAAGCTATTTAAAGGCAACGTTTAAAAACTTGTGTTTTCTTCCTTCTTCTGAAAACTTGCGTTTCCAAGGGGACATTCCGGCAGTCAGTTCAATGTGTGGATTTAGATCTCAGGAGAGATCTGAGGTGGAGATTGAGATCTGACTATTTGAGAGACCGGACCGAATGAAAAGAGAGAAACCCCGAGGGGTAAAGGCCAGAAATGACAAGCTGACGTAACCCACAGAAGAGCGGGCAGGGGAGGTCGGCCTGCGAGTCAGCTGCGCGTTTTCCTGCCTTTTCACCTGTGGTAACGTGTTCTTACAGTTAACGGGGCTTTAATGACTCAGTTGAAGAACAGTGCCTGGCTGTTTGTTTGCCTTTTTAACTGTACCTTGGGGCTGAGGTGTGGATCGATGGAAGATGACTCGCTTCAAGTGCACAGGCTCTTTGGCACCCATTGTCAGCTCTGAAGAAGAATTTTTCTAATTACACTTTTTTTCTTATTTTTTGAGAACTGCATACATATATGCATTATATATATATATATATATATATATATTGATCATATCCAACCCCATTTCCCTCCCCCAAATCCTCTCCAGCATGTCCTCTTCCTAACTTCATGTTTTCCTCCCCCATCCTCCCCTTCTCCCCCTCCTCCCTCCACCTCCCCCTCCTCATCTCCTCTCCTCTTCTTCCTAACTCACTAAGTCCGACTAATTAGTGCTGTCCATGTGTGGACAAGTGTGGGCTCAGCCCCTGGAGCATGGAACCTGTCGTTTGGAACACACTCAGAACAGTGATTTTTCCTCTTCCAGGAGTTCCTTAGGAAGGCAGAAGGCCTGAAGAGCACCTTCCCCGTCTCTGCCTGAATTCTGACTGGGCCGATCTCGTGCAAGGCTTGTACCAATCAATAACCATACTGCTGTAAGTCAGTGTGTGACAGCAATGCCACCTCCAGAAGCCTTTCACAGCCCTCCTCCCCACCGCCCGGCTCTTACATATTTTCCTCTTCCTCTTCTGAGCTATTTCCTGAGCCTTGTGGGTGGGGGAGGGTTGGCAGAGGTGGGGTAGGAGAGTGTGGGAAGACTTGATAAAGGCACATCGAGTTAATTAGCTGGAAGCACTCAGTCTCTTATTCTCAGGACTTTGATCAATTACATCTCTGTGTTGACTGACTGACTGCCCACTGCAAAAAAAAAAAAAAAAAAAAAAGAAGCTTCCATGACCAGAAGCTTCTGTATAAAGGTCAGTATATAGGAGGCAGTTTGACAACATGACCTCTGAAGCAGATAGCAGTAGAAGATTTTACCCTAGGACCTAGGACCTACTCCGCTATGGCATTTTGACGAGGATTCTAGTAGAAAACATGAACTCCATATTCTGGAACAGGGCTCAACCAAATCCAATCAGAGAGCAATTAGTTCTCCCCCATAGCAGCCATGCTGCTTGAAGCTGGGGCACATCCTGCCTGCCCAGTCAGCACTGGAGCACGGTAGGAGGCAGTGCTGAGTAAATCCTTTGGTGTCTTCTCTCAGCAGCTCACAGATCACCTTCTGGGATTGGGATCAGAAGGGATGTGTGTGTGTGTGTGTGTGTGTGTGTGTGTGTGTGTGTGTGTGTGTGTGTGTTTGTTTGTTTGTAGGGTTTCATTTTTAGATTTGCTTTTGAAGCTCAGACTGTATTCTTACAGTGAACTGGAGCTCCCTTTTTCTTCACCACAGAGGCCTCACGAGTATCACACAAGCACTCTACTGCTGAGCAATATTCCTAGCTACGTTCTGACATTTTTATTCTGAGGTAAGCTCTAGTCGTTCATCCTGGGAACTGGGACGTCTCCAGCATCGGCCTCCGGGGTTCTGGAATTATAGGTGGAAGTCACAACACCTGGCGCTGCTTATTTTTGCAACATCTTCATACGAATTAAAATTCTAGCCATTGACTCTCATCCCACCTACACGAAAGATCTGCCTCACAAAAACATAAACATCAGCTATGTAAGGTCAGCAGCTCCGCTCTGGGAGGAACAGCCAGGCCCAGCGCGCTGGCCCTTGGAACTTGACCTACTGAGCATCGCTGGCTGTGGCATTTTCATTTGATACCATAACTCTAAAGGTATTCAATATTTTTGAAATTCTAGGGAGGCATCACCTAAGATGAATCAAAATAATAATGATAATCATACAGAAATGGTAGAAAGCACACATTCATATCCACAAACTTAATACTTTTTAACAGATAAGGTTTTAAAATATTAATATTCTTTGCTATAAACATAATTTTATAATTTCAGTTTGATAAATGTGTATATAAAATTTGAGACTTTTATTTGCTTATTTCTAGACAGGAGTAGCCCAGGCTAGCCTAAAACTTACAATCTTTTTGCTTCATCTCCTCCAGTGCTGGGGTTACAGCTGGTTCCCAGCATGCAGAACTAAGGTAATCTATTAAACCTATGATTTTAACAATTATGAGCCTGTTGTGGTAGTTGGTAAATATTTGTAGCCCCAACACTCATGAAGTAGAGGCAGGATGCTCAGAAGCTCAGTGCAAACATTAAATACGTAGTCAGTTAGAGGCTAACCTGAGCTACATGAGACCCTGTGATGGTTTGTATATGCTCTGTCCAGGGACTGACACTATTAGAAGGTGTGTCACGGTCAGTGTGTGGACTTAAGACCCTCACCCTAGCTTCCTGGAAGTCAGTATTCTGCTAGCAGCCTTCAAATGAAGATGTAGAACTCTCAGCTCCTCCTGCACCATGCCTGCCTGGATGCTGCCATGCTCCCACCTTGATGATAATGGACTGACCCTCTGAACCTGTAAGCCAGCTCCAAATATATGTTGTCCTTTATAAGAGGTCATGGTATCTGTTCGCAGCAGTAAAACCTTAAGTAAGATGGAAGTTGGTACCAGGGACTGGGGTATTGCTAGGATAAGCCTGACCATGCTTTGGTTTGGAGGAATGGGATTTGGGAACTTGGGAAAGTAGTGGGATGCTTTAAGTTGGGCTTATGGGGCTATCCTAGTGGAATATGGAAGACTTTGTTGCTGAGTGTGATTTGAACTGTGCATACCTGGCCCAAGAAGTTTTAGTGGAGGAGAATTTCAGATTGTGGCCTAGAGACTTGTTTCTGTGATATTTTGGTGACGAATGTAGCTGCTTTTTGCCCTTGTCTAAAGCGTCTACCTGAGGCTAAGGTAAAGAGATTTATATTAATTGCATTAACAAAGAAAGTCTCAAAAAAGCCCAGCAGAGACCGTGTTCTCTGGTTAAGTCTCATGAAGAGTGTTTTGAACAAGCATAGCAAGCTTAAAAAGGAAAAATATAAAATATATGGTTCACGTATTAAAGGGCACCAGCAAGTGGAATGGAACTGAATCCTATTCTAGGAGATAACAGGTTAAGGGATTTGGGGTCAAGATCCCACCCAGATAAATTTACATCAAGGCATGATGGTATACACCTTTAATCCCAGGAGACAAAACCAAACAGACCTCTGGTTCAAGGCCAGCCTGGGACAAAGCAGGTTCTAAGTGAAGAAACGCTTAAAGCCAGGCATGGTGGTACACACCTTTAATCCCAGCAATACCGGAGGCAGAGACAAGCAGATCTCTGAGTTCAAGGTCAATCTACAGAGCAAATTCCAGGAAAGCCAAGCTTAGGCAGAGAGGGAATCAGGAAACAGAAAGCTGGTAATAGAATAAGGGGGGCATGTTCCAGGTCCTGCAAGCAGCAGAACTCTGCTGTGTGGCTCTGACTTTAGAGTGAAAAATAGAAGGGACGATTGACGCTGGTTAGCTGAAGCTAAGAACTGAGTGGTAATTAAGAGCCCAGCATCACTGAGGTGAAATCTTTTGGGAAGTGTCTTCTGAGAGCACAAAGAAGCCATGTTCCAGAAATAGCCAAGGTTGTACCTCAAGCTGCAGTCAGACTTGGTAACGCGTAAGAGTCACCCAGGTGGTACTGGTTTTGAAGGCATGAAGGGGTCATGAAGAGCAGCTGAGGCTGGGCACTGGGAGAGGCCATGGAAGGCCACTGGGGAAGGTGCAGCCTCAGTTGCAGTTGATGGCCCAGGACTGAAGGGGTCATGCAAAGAATTTGAGGCTTGGCACTGTGAAGAGAGCCTGCGAGAGGCTATTGGTGAAGCCTAGTTGCAGTGGAAAGACCCCACAAGGCAGAACAGAAGAAATCTTAGGCCAATCTGATCTAGGCAGCAAGTCTAAGACCTCCAGAGCCATACAGTGAGACCTTGTCTCAAACACTCACCCATAAGCCAAGCTCTAACTTCAGAACTTGGGAGCAGGTGGAGACGGGAGAATTAGGAACTTAAGGTCATTCTTGGCTACCTAGTGAACTCAGGGCCAGCCTGGGCTATATGAAAATCAGTCTCAAAATACAAACAAACAAACAAAATGCACAGATGGGTTTATAATTTCGCATCCCCATTCTCAGGAGTAGTAATGTGTTGTTAGTTCCTTCGTTTCTCACCTTGCTGAAGATAAGGCAATAATAAAAGCACTATCACCAATAAGAGAAGGCTTTTAATTTGGAACAATGAAATGGTATAATTTGAAATACTGATCATGATCTTAATCATACAATAGTATGTGTAACAACTGTTTAATCTTCTGGGAAGAAGCGTGCAAAATGTGAATGAAAAAATTAAAGAGAATTATGTCTAGTGGAGGAGGAGGAAATAGCCCAATATTTTAATAGCTTCCATAAAACAAGTTCAACTGGGAGTGAAAAGGGTGGAACTAATGAACCCGAACGTTTCCCTTTACAGCCATGACTGTACCAAGCCCCACGGCGATCTCGATAGTGCTCGCTGGGGAGACATTTTCTCCTTTACGTATATTGACCAAAATTACCTCTCAATTACAGATAATTAGTATAGTTATAACGCTTTGTGTGTTCCAGTTGTACAAAAAAAAATGAGAGCAGTGTGGTAGGATTCAAGTTATCTGAGGCTGGGGATGACGCACAATTGGTAGAGTGCTTGCCTCGCACGAAGCCCTGGGTTTAACCCCAGCACAGCACAGACAGGCATGGTGGTGCCCATCTGCGGATCCTAGCACTTGGAAAGGGGATCATTTTATTAGCTACATAGCAAGTCAAGAGAAGCCTGGGCTCCATGGGGCCCTGATCAGATCACATCAATGCGTTTCATGGTTTTATTCCTAGCGCCTAGTACCTGGCAGGTAAATGCCTGATAACTAGACGGTTATGCTGACTCTTTTTGTCGCGTTAGGAGAACTGTCTGGCTGCTTTATTTTATTTTTGATATATTAGTGTTTTAAACAGTATCTCATGACCTTAAACTCCTGATCCCCCTGCCTCCGCCTCCAAAGGGCTGCGATTGCAGGTGCCTGCCACCACATCCACCCAGCTGGCTCACCTGAATTTTAAATGTCTGCTGTTCACAGTGTGGCTGAGCATGGAGGGTGGGGTAGAGGAGGGTGGAGGGTGTTCTTCACCGTTCTCTACCTCTCTGCCGCTCTGCACCTCACACCGTTCTTGGTCGCTCCTGCTTACTGGGCTTTCAGCACATTAGTTGCTGCAAATTTATGAATTAGGGTTTACTTCCTGATCCTGTTGCCACCAGAGGCCAGAGTTGAGTTTCTACACTCAGGCCACTCCTCCGCACGTTCGCCTGCCACCATATTTAATAATAATATGGTGAGCACGGTCAGTTCTGAGGAAGCCCGAGTCGGCTAAGAGTCAGGACCCGCAACACAGGCCAGGCATCCCAGCCGCTCAGGAGGCTAAAGCAGGAAGACTGAGACTCCACAGTGGGCTCAAGTCCTGTCTGAGCAATTTAGCGAGACTCTGTTGCAAAGCGAAAACCACAAAGACAGCAAAAAGCACAGAGAAATGTAGTACAGTAGTTAGAATGAGAGCTCACCTAGCACACGGGAGTCCCTAGGTCCAACCAGAAGTATAAGAGAAAAGAAAAGAGGTGGAGAAGAAAGAAGAGAAACAGTCAGTTACAGGTAATAAAAGGCTTGTATTTGATGAATAGAAATGAACTTGACAATGGTCTTCCTCCCTACCCTCACCTTTCTTCTTCAGAGTCTGGTGTGTACAGTAAGTTGGTCTCGTGTCCATCCTCCTGCCTCTGCCCTTGAGAGATGGGATTACACATGATCTACCTTTAATATAACACCACTAATCTTTTTACAGTCTCCATAGGGCATTTGTTTTGCTTAATATTTTATTTGCTTATTAAAATTATCACAATGCCTTCTTTTGTTTATTCTGTGAATGCAGTAATAAAGTTCACTGGATTTTAAATACAATAATCCTCATTGATCATAATGGATATTTACATCTACAGGAATCTCTCTCTCTCTCTCTCTCTCTCTCTGTGTGTGTGTGTGTGTGTGTGTGTGTGTGTGTGTGTGTGTGTGTGAGCTTTGAGACAGGTTTTCTCTGGTAGCACTGGCTGTCCTAGAACTTACTTTGTAGACCAGGGTGGCCTCAAACTCATAGAGATTCACCTGCCTCTGCCTCCCAAGTTCTGGGATTACAGGGGTGTGCCACTAGCCCTGGCCATAGGAATTTTCTAACCTTTATGCTTTATTTCCAAGATAATTCTTTCTTCTGTCCATAGCACTGGCTGTCCTAGAATTTATCCTGCAGACCAGGCTGGCCTCCAATTCACAGAAATCCTCCTGCCTCTGCCTCCCAAGTGCCGAGATTAAAGGCATTTGGTGAGTTGGATGCTGTAATAACGTCCCCCATAGGTTCTGGCATTTGAACACTTGGGTCCCAGTTGTTGTGGCTTTGCTAGAGGAAATGATATCACTGGGAATGGGTGGGCTTTAAAGTTTCAAAGCCTCAGAGCATTACCAGTTCCTCTCTCTCTGCTTCTAGCTGGGAGCTCTCGGCTGCCCACCCCGCTTTTTTAAAGAGTCATTTTATTTATGTGAGTACACTGTAGCTGTCCTCAGACACACCAGAAGAGGCCATCAGATCCCTTTACAGATGGTTGTGATGTGGTTACTGGGAATTTAACTCAGGATCTGAGGAAGAGCAGTCGGTGCTCTCAACCTCTGAGCTCCATACCCCCCGTGTTGTTGCCTGCCTCCCGCTGCATTTCCCTGCTGTGGGACAGTAGCCCTCCAGAACCACAAGCCCAAAACTCATTCTTATATTGCTCACCTTGCTCACAGTGTTTTATCATGGTAGTAGAAAAGTAACTAGTCCAGATGCCTTATGTGTTTTTCTTGTTTTTTGTTGTTTTGTTTTGAGATAGTGTTTCTCGGTGTCTCCCTGACTGCCCTGGAATTCTCTCTGTAGACCAGACTGGCTTCAAACTCACAGAGAATCGCCTGCCTCTACCTTCCGAATACTGGGATTAAAGGTGTGCAGTTACCTTATGTGTTTGGAAGGCCGGAAACACACTATGTTAATTAGGTTAGCTGACTTACAACTACCTCCTGAATGCTAGGTTTACAAGTATGTGTCACCATGCCAAGGCCCATTTTTATTTTAGCTGTATTGGCAATGATTCTATTCATCTGAATGGCAACAACAATATGGCTAAATATAATCAAAACATTTTATTACAGTGAGTTCTTTTGTGTAATGATGGAGTCACTGTCAAATTAAATTTGGGACGTCTCAGATGTCTTTGTAAGTCAGTTGATGGCATGGAGAACAGTTATAGGTGTCAGTATATAATATATGAAAGACTGTAATCAAACTGAAGTATTGGTAAATGAATCGCCTAGCTTTATAAACTCTGACAAGTCTTGATTGAACCAGTTTCATAACATCTAACATTAGCACTCCTCCATTTACAACTGGGCTGGCTATTGCTCAAAAATGTATTCAGTTCTTAGAAAATGTGCTCAAATGTCAATTGAAAGGTGAGTTATTTCACCCTTGATGTGTGTGTGTGTGTGTAAAAAAAAGATTTTATTTTATTTGTATGAGTACTCTGTAGCTGTCTTCAGACACACCAGAAGAGGGCATCGGATCCCATTCCAGATGGTTGTGAGCCACCATGTGGTTGCTGGGAATTGATCTCAGGACCTCTAGAAGAGCAGTCGGTGCTCTTAACCACTGAGCCATCTCTCCAGCCCAACACTCTTGATGTATTAATTCTTAGAATTCATCACTAAATCCATTATACCTAGGAAGAAACAATATGATTACAAACATACAATAAAATAAAATAAATGTTAAAAATTGTTAATTTATGTCCCTTGATATTTCAATGTTTTTGTTGTTTACTTGGTTTTAGGCACTGTGGATAAAATGGTGAGCAGAAAGGTGGTGCCCTTTCAAGTACCAGAGGTAGGGAAACAAATATCTCTCCAGTCACTGCACCAATACCATAGAGGAGATAGTCATGGTGTTAGGGGTGGGGGCATGGGGATTCTGACAGTGTGGATAGTGAGAACAGACGTTGGGAAGTTTGAAATGAAAGGAACAGAGAGGGGATGCTGGGGATGTAAGTCAGGTGGTGGGTGCTTACCTAGTGTGCTCAGGTTCCCAGGATTGAGCCCCAGCACCTATAAGCAGGACATGGCTATGTATGCCTGTAACCCCAGTACCACACACACACACACACACACACACACACACACACACAAGCACATGCACATACATATACACACACACAGTTGCACATAGGTAGAGATGGGTAGGTATAGACGCTAGTTAGATATAGTTAGAACTCAGGAAAAGGACAGTATGAGTGGGGATGAGCTCAATGGTAGAGCCCTTGCCCAGTGTACAAAAGGTCCAGAGGATCCTGGGTTCAATCTTTGTACTGCAAAGGTGTGTGTGTGTGTGTGTGTGTGTGTGTGTGTGTGTGTGTATGTGTGTGTATCATGTAATATAGTTTTGATTATGTACAATGTTATTCATGTGCTAAGTTTTGAGAATGTGTTATGGGCTGGAGAGATGGCTCAGTGGTTAAGAGCACCGACTGCTCTTCTAAAGGTCCTGAGTTCAAATCCCAGCATCCACATGGTGGCTCACAACCATCTGTAATGAGATCTGATGCTATCTTCTGGTGTGTCTGAAGATAGCTACAATGTATATAATAAATAAATAAACCTTTAAAAAAAAGAGAGAGAATGTGCTATGGTCTAGTGCCTGTTATTAGGTGCTGGGGAATAAACGGAAACGAATCCATAAGGCTCCTATAGAAAGTGTTTTTTTTTTTTTTTTTCAGTCCATTCAATTTTAGTTGGCTGTTTTGTTTTTGAGATAGCATCATGTGTTATAATAGGAGGTAGCCTTGGACTAACTACGTATGTAGCCTAGGCTGCCCTTTAACTTATAATCCTGCTTCAGTTTCCTGAATACTAATTTCTGTTTATTTCCATTAATTAATTTACTTATCCATTTTATATCTCAATCTCAGCCCCTCACCTCTCCTCCCAGTCTCACTCTTACCAACCCTTCCCCCCATTATCTCCTCTCCTTCTCCTCAGAGAAGGGGAAGCCTCCCTTAGACTAGATGCACCCTCTCTCGCTGAGGTCCAACCAGGCAATCCAATTAGGTAAAAGGGGCACAGTGGCAGGCAACAGAATCAAAGACAGCCCCTGCTTCAATTGTTAGGGGACCCACATGAAGACCAAGTTGCATATCTGCTCCAAATATGTATGAGGCCTAGGTCCAGCCTCTGCGTGCTCTTTGGTTGGTGGTTCAGTCTGTTAGCCTCCATGGACCCAGGTTAGTTGACTCTGTAAGTCTTCTTATGGTGTCCTTGACCCCTCTAGGTCGCTCAATTCTATCCCTCACTCTTCCACAAGAGCCCCTGAGTCTGGGAGTCCTGCCTAGCTATAGAAGGAGGCCACTGATATTTGGCTGTGGGACTCTGCATCTGTTTCCATCCACTGCTGGATGAAGCCACTCAGGAGACAGTTAAGTTAGGTTCCTGTCAGCAAGCATAGCAGAGTATCACTAATAGTGTTTGGGTGGTTCTCTCCCATGGGATGAGTCTCAAGTTGGGGCAGTCATTAGTTGTCTGTTCCTCTGATCCATCTTTATCCCTGAGCATCTTGTAGGCGGGATAAATGTTGAGTTGATGGTTTTGTGGGTGGGTTGGTGTCCTTATCCCAACAGTGGGAGTCCTGCCTAGCTATAGAAGGAGGCCACTTCAATCTCCATATCCCCCACTGGTAGGAATCTCAGCTAGAGTCACCCCCTAGAGACTCCTGGAGCCTCCCCCATACCAGGTCTCCAATTAGTCACAGAGAGGTCCCCCATCATTCTCATTCCCAGCCATCTCTTACCCCTATGTCCCTATACCTCATCCCCATTCCCATTCTCCTCCTTGCCCCCTCTCTCACCCAATTCCCTCTCCATCCACCTTCAATGACTACTTTTTCACCATGCTGAGTAGTCTTCATGTACCCTCCCTCAGGCCTTCCTTATTACTTAGGTTTTTTGGGTCTATGGATTTTACCATGGGTATCCTGTACTTTGTGGCTAATGTTCACTTATAAGTGAATACATACCATTCATGTCTTTCTGGGTCAGGGTTACCTCACTCAGAGTGATATTTTCTAGTTTCATCCATTTGCCTGCAAATATAATGATGTCTTTGTTTTTAATCGCTGAATAGCATTCCATTGGGTAGATATACATTTTCTTTATCCATTGTTCAGTTCAGGGATATCTGGGTTGTTTCCAGTTTCTGGCTATTACAAATAAAGCTGCTGTGAACACAGTTGGGCAAGTGTCCTTGTAGTATGGTTGGGCATCTTGTGGGTATATATGTCCAAGAGTGGTATAGCTGGGTCTTAGAGTAGAACTGTTCCCAATATTTTTTAAGGAACCACCACATTGTTTTCTAGAGAGGTTGTGCAAGTTTGCATTCCCACCAGCAATGGAGGAGTGTTGCCTTTACTCCACATCCTTGCCAGGATGTGCTGTCACTTGAAATTTTTATCTTGGTCATTCTGACAGGCATAAGATGGAATCTCAGAGTCATTTTGTGTCCCCGCCAGCGGGGACCCAGTTATTCAGGGTTCCGAAGAGGCTTTCTACCTGTGGGCCAAATGGGGGTGAAGAGAAGAAGAAGACCAAGCAAAAGTTCTGTTGTCAAGGTTTCGTTATTGGGGTGAACGTTACAGCTTTTAAGGCTTTCAGGTAGGGGGAGTGTCCTTTGTGAAACACGAAGGATGGAGGGATGAGGGTATAGGCAGTGATAGCAGGAGGCAAAGAGGTGAGGCGGTAGACGATGAGGTCAGATGGTGGAGACACCGGGTGTTGACTGAGGAGGTAACAGGTATCTGCTCGAGCTGAGGCATCCCCTGAATGTTATCTTCCTGTGCCATAAATTCATGGGAGAGGCTTTTGTCCAACAATCTTAAGACTTATGACAGTCATCTTAGGGGTGAATATCTGTGGCCAAACAGCCCAGAGTCACCTAACCACTTTGAGCCATGCAGTCAAAAAGCGGCCAGGCCCAAATCCAATACGGCTCCCTACAATTTTGATTTGCATTTCCCTGAGGACCAAGGATGCTAAACATTTAAGTGTTTCTAGAGATTCTAGAGATTCTGTTGAGAATTCTTTCTTTAGCTCTGTTTTCAATTTTTTAGTTGGGCTATTTGGTTTGTCAGTGTCTACTTTCTTGGGTTCTTTATATATTCTGGATATCAATCCTCTGTGAGATGTAGGGTTGATGAAGATCTTTTCCCATTCTGTAGGCTCCTATTGATGGTATCCTTAGCCTTGCAAAAGCTTTTCAATTTTATGAGGTCCCATTAATTCACTGTTGATCTTAGTGCCTGAGCTGTTGCTGTTCTGTTCAGAAACTTCATTCACCGTGATCACATAGGCTTCATTCCAGGGACACAACAATGGTTCAATATAAGAAAATCCATCAATGTAATCCACCATATAAACAAACTGAAAGAAAAAAAATCACATAATCATCTCATTAGATGCCAAAATCCAACACCTCTATATGTTAAAAGTCTTGGAGAGATCAGGGATACAAGGCCCATACCCAAACATAATAAAAGCAATATGCAGCAAACCAATAGCTGACATCAAATCAAATGGAAAGAAACTTAAAGTAATTCCACTAAAATCAGGGATAAGAGAAGGGTGCCCATTTTCTCCCTATCTCTATAGTATAGTACTTGAAGTTCTAGTTAGAGCAATAAGCCAACTAAAGAAGATCGAGGGGACACAAATTGGAAAGGAAGATGTCAATATAAATGCATGATATGATAGGATATATATAAGTGACCCCACAAATTCCATCAGAACTCCTATAGCTAATAAATACCTTCAGCAAAGTGTCTGGATACAAAATTAACTACAAAAAATATCAGTAGCCCTCCTTTATACAAACTAAATAAAGAGACTAAGAAAGAAATTAGAGAAACAACACACTTTACAATGGTCACAAATACAAAATGTCTTGGTCTAACTCTAACCAAGCAAGTGAAAGACTTGTATGACAAGAACTTCAAGTCTCTGAAGAAAGAAATTGAGGAAAATATGAGAAGATGGAGAGATCTCCCATGCTCATGGATGGGTAGGATTAACAGAATAACAATGGCCATCTTACCAAAAAGAAATCACAGTTTGAAATAAGTAACACTTTTCTTCTACTTTGGACCCTTTTTTGCTACTGGGGTAGCTAATTCTAGGGCTCACCAAAGCGCCAGAGCCACAGTTGCAGAGTCTTGCAAATCAGTGTCAAATGATTTATAGCTCAATGATTTGCATGAATAAAGCAAAGATTCATACACTAATTACTGACTATTGAAGTGTGCAAAACAGCTTTTTCAGGCTCCCACTGATTATAATATCTCAGGCCTGTTTAACAGGAAAGAGTGACTGGTTAGAAGATACTCTAGCATAACCTATTTGGAAGTGTAACAATTTAATTGGAAAATGCTAATCGTTTTTTTTTTTTAAAGACATTGACAGAATTGTCATGGCTATTCATTAAAACAAAGCCATAAATGAAATTCTTAGAGGCCTCCGTCTTTGTGACTCTGGTTAGCACGTTATATAATACAGCTGTGTCTATAAATGAGACTAGTGTGAGCTGAGTCTCTCCAAACAACAACAACAACAACAACAACAAAACAGGGTACTCTACTCATTGCAACCTTAAGTCCTTGGCTTCATGGTTGTGTGGTGAGATGTAGTAGGTAAGGTGTGATGTAGTAGGTAAGGTGTATGTCAACTGCCAGCTTCTGTTAAAAATGGGCAGAGTAGTTAGTGAGTAGCAGTGATTGGAACGAAGACACGGCATGTGTTGGAAACCTCGATTTCCAAGTCTGAAAGGAACCATGAACCTGTGTCATTTCCATGACACTCACCTCAGGTCACAGGTCTTCCAGGAGTTGTCTTTCCCAAAGGCCTCCAGGCTGTTCGTCTAGGTGCCTGCCAGCAGTGTGCTGGGTAACCAAGGCAAGCCTGTGAAGAAGTGTGATGTGTATCCATGGCAAGCCTGTGAGGAAAGACCAGTCCTGCCATCTAAGTCTGATCATGGGCTAATAGGCCTGGCTTTGAAGGCTCAGAGAAAGCTTGAGAGTCTCTTAAAGATTCTATCAGGACCATTCACAACCATTTAGGGCTGAAGAATGTAAATAATATTAGGGTAGAACCTTTACTTTACTGGGATAAGAGATACTGGTCAGCTGGAGCTGAGAAATTAGCTGAGATTGAGTGACCAGTGTTGAAGTGAAATCTCTGAAGTATTTCCTCAGTGTTAGCACCCAGCAGGTCCAGGGAGAGCCAAGGTTGCATTTTAGGTTGTCAGCCCAGGGAGTGCTGGATTTTTGTTGTTGTTGTTTGTTTTTGTTTTTTGCCATTGACTGCGGGATGACTACCGAGTACAACACCTCTGTAATGATGAAGCCTAAGCCTCTAAGATGAGCTCTGTGTGCCTTGGAGGGCAGAGAGAAATGGAGCTGCCTGAGCTCTGAAGATCATGAGCGGTTGTCAGATACTGGTCACTGTGGGACTGTGGTTTTGCCGTGATCTGATTATAGTTGGGTTCTTTATAACTCTAATATTTTTCAAAACCTATTTTTAATGATGGTTCTTAAACACTTTGACCTTCCCTTTAGCCCACCGCCCACCAGAGGTAGTGGAAAAGAAAGGATATGGGGGAAGTGGACCTGTTTAGAAATGGCTGTTTAGAGCAATGCCTATCTGTGTTGTCTGGAAATCGGGCAGTTCAGTTCACCGGTTAGCAGGCAGTGACAGCTTGATCCCTTCGCAAACACTTCACAGATTCACCAGCCATCCAGTTCAGTAGAGTTGGGTTAGCAACACTGTTGATACAACCTAGCAGACAGCCAGGCCTCAGCCTTGGCTCTAGTCAGCTAGAGGGACCCAGAGGGAGGCCAGGAGAAGTTATCTGCTGTGCCTCTCTCACGGAAATGAAGAGCCATGATGATTCGAGGCCAACAGGCATTGCACAGCTAGCTGTATAAGCAAGCCAAGCTCAGCAGCTGTCATTGTCCCTTCAATTCATACTCCCTCCAAACATCAAATGTCCTCCATGGGTCTTCGCTCACCATGGGTCTTGCCTCGGCACGTGAGTCTGTCTCAGCTGACATCATTCTGCCAATCAGACCGAGTCCACAGAAGTGACAAGAAACTGCAGCACAGAGCAGAAGTTTTTGGTGCATTGCTTTCTACGGAGTACCGACAAATGAAACTCAACCACTAGATGTAAGGCAGACCAATACGTTCATGTAGTTAGCGAAGAATTCTTCATCACGTGCCCTTTCACATGCTTACTCTAGCAGAACATCCTTTCTCCTGTGTTTGCTTCAGTGGAGTCTGCCTTAGCCTTTCACCTGTGTCCACTTCAGGAAAACACTCCTTCATGTGTTTGCCCCAGCAAAACACCATCCAACACAACTGACTCTTCAGAGAACCCTCAAGCTTCCACTTCAGCTCTTCCTTCTCGATTTCTGCAAATGACTAGTCTGAATTGTTGATGAGTCCTAGAACGTACAGATTAACCTTGGCTCCTGGGCTTCCTCCATAGTGTCGATGGGCCAGAGAGCCAGAGCCTACTGCTTTGTTCTGTATCTGACTCCAATCTGGCTCTGCCCAGCCCTGATCACCAGAGCAGGGCAAAGTTATCATTAACAGAGAACCCCAGGACTCAAGCAGACATGGGTATGGGTTGTAAAGAGGACAGGTGTTTCAGGTGCTCCCGGGTGTGACTGAACCCATCAGCAAGTCTCCCTCTTTTCAGTGTAGACCCCTGGATTCAGTTTTATAGAGGAACAAATGCCTTTGTCTGTACATTACAGGGTCATGTGTTGTTTGAGCCTTGCTGAGAACCTAGTTCTGGAGTTGACACTTGGCCTTCCCACTTCAGACTCAGGGATTCTTTGTTTCAAAACGTCCTCCAAAGCCCCCTTTCCTGAGTCAGGCTGGCCCCTAACTCTGTAACAGGGATAAGAGAAAGCAAGAGAACAGCCAAAGAATAAAGATGTTGTGATTGTTACTTATCTTGCAATATAAAGCTGTCCCTATCTGCTACTTAACACTTATTCAAAACCCTGGTATGGCTACGGTAGATCACTTTATTTAAGTGTATGAACACTGTCCTGTTGTGTTTTCTATAAGTTTTACCTAGGCACTTAGCAAGTCCTACAATTTTGCAGTACATACATGGGTCACGTTAACTTATTTTGTATGCCGTTTGGATATATGAATTTATCTTCCAAGACAAACAGCTGCCATTACATCAGCTGTACTATTTTGAGGTTCTCAAGGTGATGCTGAAAGGTAAAAGTTTAAAATTGCCCCCCTAGACAAAAGTTGAAGCCAAAAGAAAGAAAAATAGTTGGGCCCTGGAACTGCCTGTTCCAGGAACTAGCTGACCACAGAAAGAGTACTTGCACCAGCTGGTTCAGCCACTTTGTTGCAGGAACTAGCTAAATTGCACCAGCTGGTTCAGATAATAGCAGGATTAAACAATCATGAGAAACTGGAAGTTCTTCTTTGTGAGTCGGTATGGTTTTTCCTTTAAATACTCCTTCTCCCAGCCATTCGAGGTCGAACTCCTCTACCCCTGCGTGGGATATGAGTCTCGACCCCAGTGCGCTGGTTTCTGTTGTCCCTATCAATAAACCTCTTGTTGATTGCATCAAGATCGGTCTCTTGTGAGTTCTTGGGGGGTTGTGTCATCCCAAGACTTGAGTGAGGGTCTCCCCACTTCGGGGGTCTTTCAATGCTTGTCTATTATTGATTTGTTAATGATATTATGTCTTATATGTGGGCTGGACGAATTTTGAGAATGGCCAAAAAAAAAAAAAAAAGCTGAAAAGTTTAACTACAAAGGTCTGAGGGAGGAATGTAAAAAGTCAATGTTCAAAACACTTGAGGTCAAGGCTCTGCTTAAATCAAAGGAGTCACTGGTTTATTCTCCAAAACAATTATAAGGACTGGCTTAAAGAACAAAACTGTATGTCTAATCAAAGTGAATTTAAGTTTTTGCTCAAGTTTTATCTAAAAATTACATAGTAGTTAAAAGAATCAAAATAGTGTAACTAACCTTCTGGGGGTTCAATAACCATATTTGGAGGCTTATCTATGTGATAAGAAGGATTAAAGAAGAGAATATTTCCCTCCTTGTGTAGTAGTCAATAATTAATCTCAGCAGGGGGTTTCTACCCCACCTTGATCACTCAGTTCCCAGATAAAAGTATATTTTTTATAATTCACCTACCCCACGGAGTCTTCTTTTCTATCTCCTTGTGGTCTCCTCAGCTCCCAAACCTAGGACCTGAAACTGCCCATCTCTCCTCTGCCCTGCTATAGGCTGTAGGCATCTTTATTCACCAATCAGGAATAATTTGGTGGACAAGGTTACATAGCATCATGTGGGTCTATGTGAGATCTGAGAGTCTCCTAGTCCCTAGGGGCAACCAGGGCCAGTATTTAGCATTACAATACATAGCAACAGACCAAACCTCAACACCCTTGTTCTCCAAGGTCATTTCCAGAGGTGGGGAACTCTCAAAAAGCACTGCAACCTTGAGGAGTCACCTGTTCTTCTGTTGGGAGGGCAGAAGTCTCACCAGTGAGCTCTGACAGAGTCCAGTTTCTGAAGAGGAATGTCAGTACAGAGAAAATATTCCTCCATGCTTTAAGAAAAGCCAAGGTCAAACAAGGCCTTTGAATTATTCTCACACAATGAAACAATTGGGATTTAAAAAAAAGAGTTTAGAGGAGTCGGAGTTGCTCTCAAGCCCAGATTACCCTTGAGGACCAGAGTCTCAAAAGATCTTGACAGTTAAAAAAGAAAAACTACCTGTGTGGTCTTAAGTACCCAGCAGGAAGATATTCACAGAATAAAATAGTTGGTGAGATTCTTTAATGCTTTGAATGGTTTAATGCTTTTAATGGTTTGTCATACTGCCTGGACATTAGGCTGAACCATATGAGATGTTTAGACAGCTATTTCTCATTAATGAATTTCTTCTGGATAAGACAAAAGCATATCACAGAAGACCTCAGACCTTGACTGCTCAATTCAACAAAGCAATGTCTACCTGATCCTGAGAGACACAGGCCTACTATGTGTTTTCAAATGATGGTTAACGGGGTTGGGGATTTAGCTCAGTGGTAGAGCGCTTGCCTAGCAATCGCAAGGCCCTGGGTTTGGTCCTCAGCTCCAGAAAAAAAAAAAAAAGTTCAAGGCCACCCTTGGCCAGCTTGGGTTGCATAAGACCCTGTGTCTCAGAATAAATTCAAATGATGGTTAAATTTCGTGTGTGTGTGTGTGTGTGTGTGTGTGTGTGTGTGTATCTGTCTTTCTCTGCCCCTACTCCCAACCCCCAATCTGGGAGGGGCCTTATACTGTGAGGTTAGCCTGGGATCTGATGTGAGACTACCTTCCTTCAAGAGAAAGAACTGTGGGGTTGGGGATTCAGTGGTACAGCGCTTGCCTAGCAAGCACAAGGCCCTGGGTTTGGTCCCCAGCTCTGGAAAAAAAAAAAAAAAAAAAGAAAAAGAAAAGGAGAAAGAACCGTGCAGGAACAGCCTTGGGCTGGAGGTAGAGGTGGGGACAGGAGTTGAGGAGGAGGCATTTGTAGTAGCTGGGGGCCAGGAGGGGAACAGAGGCATGCCTACCCCCACTCTTGTGGTCATACATGAAATGGCGTGTAGAACACTACCAGGAAAGAGAAAGGAAGCCACAGAGTCCTGGAGTCAAGGTGTTCCTTCAAAGGCATTTATTTTCTTTGTTTTGAGACAGGGCAATCCTATGTAGCCCTTGCCTGGCTTGGAATTCACTATGTAGATCAGGTTGGCCTCAAATTTACTGACACACCTGCTTCTGCTTCCTCGGTGCTGGATTAAAGGTGTGTGCCACCATGCCTGGGTAACACATGGTTTGTTTTTTTTTTGTTTTGTTTTGTTTTTTTTTTGTTTTTTTTTTTTTTTTTTTTTTTTTTTTTTTTTTTTTTTGGTTCTTTTTTTTTGTAGCTGGGGACCGAACCCAGGGCCTTGCACTTCCTAGGCAAGCGCTCTAACCACTGAGCTAAATCCCCAACCCCTCGTTTTGTTTTTTTGACAGGACTTCTCATACAGGACAGACTAACTTTGAACTAACCAGCCTCCACATCCTAGTAGCCATGAATTTATTAAGGACTTAATCCAACTCTGGGGTTAGTGCTCCCAGGAACACCAAAGAACAGCTGAGTACCAAGCCTGTCCATACAGGGGACTTTTCAGGAGAGATACTTTGTATCCAAACCAAGTCACAACACAAGGAGAAATGGGTGTTAGGCATTTATGAAGAAAAAAATAAGATAAAAAAACCACCTTGATATATTTAGGATATACTAATTTATTCCAATTTGTACACAAAAGTGCAGCCTTTAGAACCAAGTTAGTAAGCAGGTAACAAGCATTCATTAATTAATATCAGACATAGGAAAACTAAGTCAATGGATTGGGTCCATAGCTTGTTAGGTGAATGCTTGCCTAGCAAGCAGGAGGCCCTGGGTTATCCCTAGCACAGAATAAACCAATGTGGTATGGTTACATGTGGAAGATAGAGGCAGGAGGATCGGATGCTCAAGGGCATATTCAACTAGGAAGTAAGTGGAGACCAGTCTGGGACACACAGGACCTTGGCTCAAATGGGGGTTATTGAGGAGAGAAAATTAAGTCAATATGAGCTTATAGATCTATTTGATATAAAACTCTTAGAATATGGCTTTGATCAGCCTAAGCACTGTATCAGGGTATACACTGGTGTTATAAATATAGCTGTAAATAGTTACCCTGAAATGTTTTGGGTCTAAACTTAGATAGTTGATAAAGTAACAGAAAAAAGAATATTCATGACTTGTCTTTTTTTCTTTTGGAGCTGAGGACTGAACCCAGGGCCTTGCGATTGCTAGGCAAGCAAGCGCTCTACCACTGAGCTAAATCCCCAACCCTGTATTCATGACTGTTAACTTGCCGATTTTAAAAAAGAAAGCAAATAGGTCAGAGGTTAGGAGTGTTGTCAGTTCTTCCAGAGGACCCGAAATCCATCCCTAACTACCACATGGTGTTTCACAATAACTCCAGTCCTGGGGACCTGACTCCTTCTTTTGGCCTCTGCAGGCATTGGGCATGCCCACGGTACACAGTAGTACATATATACTCTGGTGTGTATATACGGTATATGTACACATATATTAGTATATACACATATATGAACATTTTTACTTTGTTTTGTTTTGAGACAGGGCACTCCTATGTAACCTTGTCTGGCTTGGAATTCGATGTAGAGATCAGGTTGGCCTCAAACTCACAGAGACCCACCTGCTTCTGCCTCCTCAGTGCTGGATTAAAGGTGTATGTCACCATGCCTAGGTAACACGTTTTTGTTTGTTTGTTTGACACAGCTTTTCATACAGGACAGACTAACTTTGAACTCCTTATGTAGCTAAGGATGACCTTAAACTCTGGATATTCCCGACTCCATTTCTGAAGGGATTTACACATGCCCTACTATGCCTAGCTCCATAAATACTTATTGGATTCACTTGGCTAACCGTAAGGGTACAATATGATCTTGCTCTTTATACCACATAGCCGAGCAGTGGTGGCATACGCCTTTAATCCCAAGAATTGGGGGCAGAGGCAGGCCGATATCTGAGGTCAGCCTGGTCTACTGAGTGAGTTCCAGGACAGCCAGAGCTACACAGAGAAACCTTGTCTCAAAAAAAACAAAACAAAACAAAAACCAACCAATGCTAGGTGAACACTCTACCCACTAAGCTACATCTCAGCCTTGAGCGGGGTCTTGATTGATTAACATCATGCATTTTTTTAATAAGGAAAAAGGAACTAAGGGAAAGTGAATGTGGTATGGAAATATAAGGGCCCGTGAAAGAGTGACATGGATGGGGGAGAATCCAGTATGGCCAGACACAGCTTATTCAGTGAAGGATCTCCATTTTATATTCAGGACTTTGAACTTTTGAGTCCATGACCAGTACAGGAAAACGTTTGAAGTTTGATTTCTAATCAGGAATGTGAACATCCTGAAAAGGTTGACCAGAAGGCCGTGCTGTGGTTGGGATGAGAGATGGTGAGTCTGAACTCTGGCAGGGAGGGACTCAAACCTTATTTTTTGCTTTTTGTTTTTGTTTTTTTCTTTTGGTAGGTTGGGAGTATAATGTTGGGTGGTGGTACTGTGGGGGAATAGGTACAGAGAGGGGAATAAATAAAAGATGACTTTAAGAGGTAATTTGGGAGGAAAACTGAAGGAGGAAGAGAAGGGCAACACTGACAGTGGGGGCACAGTAGCACCTGCTGGAACACAGGGGAAGGAAGGCTGGATTGCTACGGCTTTCAGACCTGCCTTGGCTTTAGCAAAAACTCTATAAACAAACTCCTTAGGACTGATATGGAATTGCTGAGTGAACTGGATGATCTGAACTTTGGCAGAGGAAGGCAGGGTCCTGAATTTAGGAAAAGATTTCATTTATTTAAGGATACTGTTTTCTTAGTCACGCAGGAGGATACATTACAGTTTTACTCACATTTTAACCCCTCCTGTTTTATAGTTCTATTGATCCAATTGGTTACAAATTCTGCTGTTTTTTCCTTCCTTCCTTCCTTCCTTCCTTCCTTCCTTCCTTCCTTCCTTCCTTCCTTCTTCTTTTGTTTCTCAAGACAGGGTTTCTCTGTGGCATCACCACGGTTGATCTGGAACTCACCGAGACTAGGCTAGCCTTTAACTCAGAGATCTACCTGCCTCTGCCTTTGCCTACTGAGTGCTGTGATTAAAGGCATACACCACCACCTGGCGATTTTTCTTATTTTGTTTTTTTTTTCATAAAACAAGACCTCATATAGCCTGAACTCACTGTGAATCTGAACTCACTTGAACTCATGTGTATCTGAATATGACCTTGACTTTTTTTATGCTAAGTCCTGTAATTTTTTTAAAGATGTATTTATTTATTATATATAAGTACACTGTCACTGTCTTCAGACACACCAGAAGAGGGCATCAGGTCCCATTACAGATGATTGTGAACCACCATGGTTGCTGGGATTTGAACTCAGGACCTCTGGAAGAGCAGTCAGTGCTCTTAACCGCTGAGCCATCTCTCCAGCCCCGACCCGTAATTTTTTAGAACTTTAAAATTAACCCTGACAATTTTACACATGTACACAATGTATCTAAATCATACTTAACCCCCAACTCCACTTCCTCTCCTCTCAGTCTCTCTCCCCAATCCAACCAGTGCTGTCTGCATACACACAAACTTGGGGCCACTCACCTGGCCAATGGGCAACCTTATACCAATCACACCCTGGAAGAAACAGAATTCCCTCTCTCTCCTCAGCATCCTTCCATTGACAACAGCTCTTCAGTGAGGGCCGGGGCTTCATGAGCTCCTCTTCCATCCATTCTGGATTATTGACGGACTCCATCTTCTTCAGGTCATGTGCAGATAATCATAGCTGCTGTGTGGTCACGAGAGTGCCCGAGGACTTGTGTAAAGATCCTGTTTAGCACTGAGCACTTATCCTTAATTCTTTGTTTTACTAGGAGTGTCTACCTTGACTTCTGCCCACTGTGCAAAGAAGCTTCTCTGCCCAAGATTAAGAGCAACACTAAGGGTTTAAGGAGATGGCTCAGCGGTTAAGACCACTGACTGTTCTTCCGGAGGTCCTGAGTTCAATTCCCAGCAACCCTATGGTAGCTCACAATCATCTGTAATGGGATCCGATGTGCTCTCTGGCATGCAGATGTATATGTAGCAGGGCACTCATATATTAAATAAATAAAATAAAAACATGCAGCACTAAGCCATATATATATATATATATATATATATATATATATATGTTTCACAACATGTATTTGCAACAAAGCAGTAGTAGATGCTTCCTGGGGCCTACGACCTCTGCAACCAAGGGTTTTTAAGCAGGTTTACAGCACCAAGCAGGAATTCTATTCTCTGGAGCAGGACCTCAAATTTAGTCACAGGCAGTTGGTTGCCTGCATTAACAGTTGAGTGGCCATCGCACCTGCCTGAGCTTGAACTTCTGATCCTCCTGCTCTGACTCCCAAAGCTGAGACTTCTCATGCATTACCATGTTTTGTGGTTTTGTTTCACTTTTTGTTTTGGAGACTCAGCATGTAGTTTAGTGATTAAGATCTTCTCCCTCTGTGAAATGAGCCAAATGAGTCAGATTAGAGTATATAAAGGCAGCTTTATGGGGACGCTGCTCTCAGGCAGGCAAATTTACTGACCCCAAGGATTGAGGCCAGGGGAGTCGCCATGGGGGTGGGGAGCAAACGGGCGCATTAGGAGAGAAAGGAGAGAGAAGGGCAGAGAGACCAAAATGTCTGGATTATATAGGGAGGGGTGTGGGGGGCGGGGAGGGAGGCAGACTAGCCTCTGAGCTGGAAAGTTCAGGGTTGGGGGCAGGGTGAGGACTGAGGGGGATGCTGAGAGAGCTTGGAGGCCTGCCTGGAGGCCAGGTCTGCTTTGGTATGTAAACTATGCACCTCAGTCCCTCCTGCTTCAGGGTTCTCTCTTAAACTTTTCTTGCTTGCAAGGCCTGTGTGCTGGGATTAGAGGTGTCTGGATTAGCCTGATCTTTTAAAAATGAAGTTAGCCACAGTAAGTAAACAAATCAGTACCTGAGATTTATTGTTTTGGAAGTTCAAGGTTACTATGCCATTGAGCTAATTTAACCTTATCTATGAGAATGTTAATAAAAAGATTGTTGCCATGTAGACTCAGAAGCAGGGAAACACTTGAAAGAGCTCCTGAATCAGACAAAGTTATTTTTATTACTGTTCTCCATGTATCCAGATTTTGTGAAAATCTTTGTGTGGGATAAAAGTTAGTTCTATGATGATGTCAAGGTCCTTGTCTGTCCCATCTCATTCCTAGCATGCTTTACTGCATGCTCAGGGCTTTATTATACAATAACTATGAGTCAATGACTGAGAACAGCTTCTACTCCCCGCCACCTCTGTATACCCTCTGCTTACCAAAGAGCAAGGATATACCATCCTTTAAAAATACTCACATCCAAAACATGCTTAGATTTAACATTTTATTCTTGTGTATGAGTGTTTTGCTGTATGTACACATGCACACCACACACATGCCTGATGCTCACATTTGGTTAGGAAAAAACCCTAAGATGTAAGATCTGAACCTGGAGTCAGGGGTGGTTTCAAACCACCATGAGGAACCAAAGCCAGGTCCTCCACAAGAGCTCTCAACTGCTGAGCCAGCCCCTTAACCCTCCCTAACTTCCCCCTCAAACTACCAGCAGGAGGGCCTGACCTGAGTCAAATTCCTCAAACTCACAGTAGAACTGATTCTTGAAAGTTTTTTTTTTCACCTCCAAATCTCTCTCTCTCTCTCTCTCTCTCTCTCTCTCTCTCTCTCTCTCTCTCTCTCTCACACACACACACACACACACACACACCCACACACGCGCGCTCGCACACGCACCAGAGTATGTTATGCTGTATTTCACTAGGATCTACACTCTGCTAGCTAGTTTGGTAGCAATCATCTCTCACACACAATTATCTAAAATGCTCCGTCAGCAGTTCCTCTAGAAAACACAAGCACTTCCCATCTAGTATTTCCTATATTAGGCTTTCTTTACATCTATCTGTTATATATATCTGAGTTTCTTTATATTTTTATGTCTAAAAAAATGTCAGGGTCTCACAGAGCCTGGGCTGGCCTGGAAGTAGGTATGTTCCAAAGAACGACCTTGAACAGTAGCTTCCCCTTCTGTGGTGATGGGATTACAAGCGTGTACCACTGAAGCCCCTCCATTCTGACAGGCCAAGTCTATACCCTATTCATGCTTCCTCTGACCCCCACAAAAGCAAGTCCAGTGGCTTTCTTATGGTTAATACATACAGATTTGCTGAGCCAATAAAAACCTGCAAGTGAAGGTAGTATCTTATTCATTTCTCTTCAAAGTGCTGCCCTAGCTTTGAAAGGCTGATGATCTCAGTTCCTGCACTCAGACCCCACATTCTCATCCAACAGATTGCGAAGCTTGTTCTCCTCGGGCGGTGCACAAAGGAAACAGCACTGAGGCCTTCAGCTTAAAGTACTTTAGTGAGGAGAATGTTTGGAATGCCAGACACACCCAAGCTTAAACTGCAAACACACTTCCGAGGGCAATTTCAAGGCTGATTTTTTTCCCCCTTTCTTCCGCCCTAATGCCTAGTACAGAATTCTAGAGACTGTCAGGCCATAGATAATGGTAAGCAGAAAACAAAACAAAACAAAACAAAAACAACCAACCAGACAGAGACTGTAGACTGTTTTACTCATTCTATGAACTCGCCATACATTTGTCAAGCTCCTAAGGTTGTTAAGAAGTTCTTTTTGGTTTTTTTTTTTTTTTTTTTGTTTTTTTTTCGAGTTGGGGAAACCCAGGGCCTTGTGCTTCCTAGGTAGCGCCTACCACTGAGCTAAATCTTGCGTTCTTTTTTTGTTTTTTTTAAAGTAGATCTTGGGCTGGGGTTGGCTCAGTGGTTAAAAGCACTTCTTACTCTCACAGAGGACCTGGGTTTAATTCCCAGCATCCACATGGTGGTTCATAATCCTCTAATTTCAGTCCCTGGGGATGGATCTGGCCTCCTCCTTACCTCCAAGCACTCACAAGATGCACACACACACATCCAGGGAAAATAATACAGACACATATAATTAATAAATCTAAATTTAAAAGGTGGTTTTAAAATCTCTTATTGAGGTTTGGGGCGTAGCAACAGATCCAACCACTTGGTAGGGTTCGGTTTTGAAAGTAAAAAAAATAACTGTTTTGAGACAGGGTCTCCTGTGCAGCCCAGGCAGATCTTGTTCTCCACTTCCAGCGCCATCCTCCTTAGTAAGTGGGGTCACAGGATTTGAAACCACACCCAGCTAGAAGTGTATGTTTAAGAGATTGTATTATAGAACATTACATCTAGAAACAATTTTCAGAATAGCAATATCGAAAAAAAAAAAAAAACCTGATCATTTGTTTTCTAGACTTCAAAGGTCACTAACATTCTTATGCTGGGGATTGGAGGTGGGGCCTGGGGAGAAGGAGCAAGCCACCCAGAAGCAATTTTGCATCAGGGGATTCTAAAATCTCCTTACACTTTTTTTTTTTTAGTTACTTAGATGCAAGCTTGTCTCCAAATATAAAGTCTGGGAAGTGGTAAGAGCCGAATGGTTTGCGGTGCTTGTTACTTTTCTTGAAGTTGGAGGTGATGGTAGAGACTGTGCCTCGGGAAACTGGCTGTTTACTGAGTAAACAAGCGGTCACCACAGAAACACCTGCTACGTCTAGAGGCGCTCCAAGGCCACGCCCCCCCTCGCCCACATCCGGGCATTTCGCTGACGTCCACACGCTCCAGCCGTTTAGCTTATTTGAAACACACGCATAGCCAATCAGCCGGCGCCTCCTGGAGGCGGTCGTTGAGATTGACCAATAAGCAGTCCGCCAGAGACTCCAGCCTATCAAAAGGAGGTTGACAAAGCGCGCCAATCAGCATGGCTCTGAGAGAGAGCGTCTGGGTTTTTTGAATCGGAGGCGGTAGCCTCCTTCGAGCCATGGCGGCCCCAGTGAGGAGACTCAGTGTTTGAGAAGGCTAAGCGAGGACTGCGCCGCAGTGGTTCATTTTTCTTTTTTTTAAATATCTGAACGTGGTGAGGACTGCGGGGTGAGTGGGGGACGGGAAGGGATTGGAGTGCCCGGAACTGCACCGGCCGTGGGGACCAAGGCCGGCGTCCCCGCCGCGGTGAGCCCCCACGGCTGCGTACCTGTCTGTACTGCTCCCCTTCATCCTCTTCCCTCACATCCGCCTCCTTTCCTGTCGTCTGTTCTGGCCCGGTTTTTCCTTGCGGGAATCTGGGTTCTATTCTGCTTCTGTCAGGCGCCCCAGGGTGAAGGGCGCAGTTGGGACAGGGATTTTGGCTTCCCGCTTGCCCTTCCGCCCGCTCGCTGCAGCCCAGAGCTGCCCTGATTGTTTTGTGGTTTCCCTCTGGAATTCCTGCAGAATTCCGATTTTCGATTTTTTTTTTTAAATATAAAACACAGGCCGCTCCGCCCCTTCCTGGCCACAGATGTGTGTGGTTAGTGGTTAACTTAGCGCCCTCAGAGTTAGACCCGGCTTGGAGTTGCTGTGTGAACAACTTTCTTAGCCACAAACTGGATATGGCAATGATATTTGTCTTTTAGGATGGCTGCAAAGGTTAAATAATGACAAGGGAAAGATTTAAGATAGGGGCTGTAAAATATTGAGCTTTAAGTAAATGAGATCGCTAATTAACACCATTATCAACGTATTCAAAACTATTGTAGTTTTGTCTCTTTACTCTGGATGACGTTTTTATGGAAAAGTTTATTTAAGAGAAAAGCTAAAATGACTATTTAGAAGAATCCATGTGTTGTGAGACAGGGTCTCAGGTATTCCAGAATAGGCTTGAATTGTGGAGCCAATGGTGACATAAAACTCCACCTGCCCCTACCTCCTCCCCGATGTACATTCACCTTGCTTGGTTTTGAGGTGCCCGAGGATGACCTCATGCATGCTACGCTGAGGCACATCCCAAGACAAAGATGTGTTCTTTTTATGGTCAGATTGTTGTGTTTATTTTTAAAAAGCCTCTAGAATGTGTGAAAAGGAAGAAACTGGTGCATTTCAGTTTGCAGTGATGTTGGGTGCTAGATGTATCATCAGTGTGCCCTGTAGCTCTTTTGCTGTATATTTTGAAAATAGATTATAATATGCATTTTCACTGTTTTGGTGCATAGTGAGAAAGGGTTTAGTTGTGTACTCCTGCCTGTTGTGTGGGTGCTGGAACTTTAGGCTTGTGCCACTAGGCCACACATTATCAGTCAACTGGCAATTTTTAAAGAGGGTCATGTAAGCTGAAGTATTGTTGAAAGTGCATTGTAAAGCTCTGGCATGTAGTTTGCACATAAGTATAGACTCTATTTTGACTTTTTTTTTGGTGGAGGGCGGTCTGGGAGATTGAACTCTGAATCTTTCCAGGCTTTACCACTAAATTCCATCTCCAGCCCTAGTCTATTTTAGTACATTTATACCCCTGTAATGCTTAGGTCAAGGTCATGCCCATATCACTGTAAGCATTTATCCTTTTACTGGAGATGTTCAAAGTCCTTTCTACTAACCTTTAAGTTAGGAATTGGAGTTTCTTAGGTGACGTTTTAGTCTAGATTAAGCAGTGTTCTACTGACCATTTCATTAATTATTTTTGGCTTTTTTGAGATGAAGTTTCATGTGACTCCTCCAGCTCCTGTGGTCCTTTTGATTTGTTAAAATCTCTGATCCTATCTTGGCTTTGTGAACATTTAATCCCAATTCTCAGGAGTGTTGGCACAGGAGGATTGACCATGAGTTTCCTAGCAGCTTGGAGTGCAGAATGAAATCAGGCCAGCAAGGATTTCGATATCCCGTCTCAAAAGAACATGGGTCAATCAAATCAAATTCCCCTCCAGTCCTTAAAGCTGAGCAGCTCACCCTTTCTCCCTTTTTCCTTCTCCTCACCAGCCTCTTGTAAAATTAATTACTTAACTTTTTAAAAAAGATTTATTTACTTATATATAAGTACACTGTAGCTGTTTTCAGACACACCAGAAGAGGTCATCGGATTCCATTACAGATGGTTGTGAGCCACCGTGTGGTTGTTGGGAATTGTACCGAGGACCTCTGGAAGTGCAGTCAGTGCTCTTAACTGCTGAGAGTCTCTCCAGCCCTTAATTAACTTTTAAAATTAATTTACATCTCAACCACAATATCCCTCCTTCCTCTTCTCCCAGGCCTTCTCCCACCCTATCCCTTTCTCTTCTGAAAAGCGGAGGCCTCCCATGGATATCAACTGACCAAATCAAGTTGTAGCAAGACTAGACAACTAGAGGAAAGGTTCTCAAAGGCAGCAGCAGTCAGATAGCCCATGATTCCCCTATCCCCCTTTTTGAACCAGGGTCTTATTCTGAGTTTTGGGATAAAAGGTGTGCACCGTACTGGACTCACTCTCTTATTCTGTAACACAGACTGGCCTCTAATTCACAGTAATCCTCTTGCCTTAAGGCCTTCTGAGATGTTTACTACCATGTTTGGCTTTTTCCTTTTTTTTAAAAAAAATTTTTTTTTTAAAGATGTGTTTATTTATAATACACTGTAGCTGTCTTCAAACCCACCAGAAGAGGGCATCAGATCTCATTACAGATGGTTGTGAGCCATCATGTGGGTGCTGGGATTTGAACTCAGGACCTCTGGAAGGACAGTCAGTGCTCTTAACCACTGAGCCATCTCTCCAGCCCTGGCTTTTTCCTTTTTTTCTTTTTCTTTTTAAAAATCGTATTTGTTTCCTTTAAAAAACATGCATATTATTTGTTTGGGCCGGGATGCGGTATAGCTTTGCCTATCCTGGAACTCACTGTATAGACTAGATTGACCTTGAATTCAGCTCCACTTGTTTCTGACTCCCAAGCACTGAGATTTAAAAGCATGTGCCACTCCACCTGGCTCTTAATTTTGTTTTTAAAAAGGGAGCACTTTTTTTTTAAATTTAAAATAAATAGTTCTCTCTCTACTCCCCTCTCCCTCCCCCCCTCCCTGATTCAAGCTTCCTGATGAAGGCTGAACAAGACACTTATTTATGGGTATCTAGCAGAATGTTGATACAAGTCATCATGTTGTGACATTTAAGTGACTTAGAGCCTTGTTTTGTTTTTTTTTTTTAATTTATTTATTTATGTTACATATACTCTGTTGATCTCTTCATGCATACCAGCAGAGGGCACCAGATCCCATTACGGATGGTTGTAAGCCACCATGTGGTTGCTGGGATTTGAACTCAGGACCTCTGGAAGAGCAGTCAGTGCTCTGAACCACTGAGCCATTTCTCCAGCCCAGAGCCTTGTATTTTTTTTTTTTTTTCTTTTTTCTTTTTTTCGGAGCAGGGGACCGAACCCAGGGCCTTGCTCTTGCTAGGCAAGCGCTCTACCACTGAGCTAAATCCCCAACCCCCAGAGCCTTGTATTTTATACTAGAAGTAAGTTTTAGGAGAAGTATGAAAAAGGCTGTATGAAATTGGTCCTTGCTTCTGAAAAAGGACAACTATTAGAACTCTTCCTTAGAGACCTTTAGAGTGATTGCCATGGATAAAAATAACGAATTGTGAATAGCGTATAAGTATGAGTAGTTATTTTGTCCTTCAAGTTACCTATTGAGTTTCTATCACAACCTCTGTTTCCTTCACATGGAAACCGAGACTTAACTTACTATAGAGCTGAGCCAGGAAGCAGGTGTCTGATTTTATATACTGTGTATCTGCCTGCCTTTAGTCACTACTCAGAAATGGAGAGTTACACTTTACTGTTTCTCCAGAGCAGACAGTTTAAAATGTTTCTCTACTAAGAATCTGAGCAGTCTCTGATTATATGAATCTAAACTAGGGAAAAGTGGATCATACACTGTCGAATAAAGTCAGATTAAGCTCTGAGGTAAAGGTGAGACTGTTGGTTATATTTGTTTGATTTTTAAGGTATTTACTCCCCAGTCCAGTTAGGTACAAAACCCAGGGCCTTCAGCATGCCAGGCAAGCACTTACACTGAGTTAACCACAAACTCAAGCTCCACACTTTAGACTTTGCTCCTTGCTTGCCTAACTTTCCAGGTCTGAGGTCCTAGAAGTCTAAAAGTTTTCTTTCACAGTCCAGATGTATAATGGTACTAATGTTTGTCTTGTCAAGTTTGGAGATGTTTGGGAATTAAAATAAAAATGCCAGTAATATGTAAGCTGTCCAATGACCCATGAAAGATTCTGAGAATCCACATAAGGGTTGGTTGAGTCAAGAGTGGTGATTGAAGTTGGCATGCCCTTAGAGCTGATCTCCATGGAATACATGCAGTTATAAAGAGCACTGCCATTTGGCCTTGAAAACTGTTCAGAGACTCATTGCTGGTGCATAGACAGAATTTGACACTGGAGTACCTTGATTTGAGACTGGCAGGAGTTTTGAGTAGGGAGGATGAGGTGAACAGTAAAGCTGGGATTATTAGTAGGGAGATGTTGTGTAGACATTTTGTAGGAGAAATGGGTTGAAGATAGATGTAGAAGAAAGAGGTAAAATATTTGCTGGAGTTTTCTGGGTTCTTTTTATACACTTTCCTATTTTTCATTGTATTTCTATAAATGATGCCAGAGCAGTTTTATAGGAAAGAAAACTTAGGCTCATGGAGGTTTTGAGACAGGCTCTCTTGTACCACACATTTGCATTGAATTCGTGTTTCCAGGGATGTCTTCCAACTCCTGATCTTTGTACCTCCACCTCCTGTGTGCTGAGATTGCAAGCATGACCATCTACCTACCTTACCTCCTGGGCCCAGCTTACACATTTCTAGATCCCAAGTACAGTGGCTAAGTCAGTGGCTGGCAGTCTGTGGGTCTTCATCCCTTCGGTCATCCTGCATATCAGATATTTATAATATGATTCATAACGATAGCAAAATTATGAAGTAGCAATGAAGTAAATTTACAGTTGGGGAGGTTTGAAGCATTAGGAAGGTCAGTGACCCTGTTTGTCTCATGTATTCACATTTCAAGTTTTACTGTTGCAGCCTTCATAAAGTTCAAACAATGGCGGACGACAGTGTGTTACCATCTCCTACTGAGATAACTAGCTTGGCAGACACTTCAGTTTTTGATTCTAAAGTTACAGAAACATCCAAGGAAAACTTGTGCATGGTGTCTACTTCAAATGTTGACGGTAAGCCTAGTACCAGCTTTTAAAAACACATTTGGTAATTAAATCATAAAGTACTTACTACTGAGTTTTTTTGTATTAATTAGGGCTCTATGTCTATATTCTCCGTCCATTATTTGGTTAATGTTTCCCTACTTTGAAAAAGGAGTGTCTTAGTGTTGACACTGCTTTCTTTGTATTGAGGCAGTCTTGCTAGAACATTGTTAAGCTGGAGTTTATTCATGCTTAAGTGAGGAGCTGCTTGTGGTTTACTGCTTTGTAATGTTTTCTTCTAAAGTTCCATGTACTTTAAGGAGGGTCATGCTGCATAATGCTTCTTTAGAGAGCATTGTTTCTTTGGTGTTGTATGCTTTTTGCTACAATGTACATATTACTTTTTAAAAGTGATATATGGTCAAATATTTTTGTAGGAAATTCAGAATTAGGTTATTTCAACTTCTGGGAATATTCTGCTCTCCTCAGACATAGACTTTCTGACTAGAAAGAGGGCCTAGGGACTGATTGTGCTGTTGGTACCTTATAACCACATTGGGACATTTTGCCTGTTAATAGAAGAAATGCCTCAGGTGGAAGCAAGAGTGGTAGTGGTCCAGGAAGCTGGGAAACAAGAGGAGCTCCTAAAGGCCTTAAAGGTAAGGAGTTTAGGCTTGTAGTTCCTTTCTAAAGAGATTCTTCACCCAGCTTTGTAAATACTTTCCTACCTTTCTTAATCTTAAACTTAAGTCTCTTTTCTACAGACTGTTAAGATAATGGAAGTCCCTGTTATAAAGATAAAAGAAAGTTGTCCTGGGAAATCGGATGAAAAGTTAATAAAAAGTATTATTAATATGGTAGGTCAAGCATCTCATTGCATGTGGCATGCTTCACTTCCCTCGGTTGAATTACTTCACTCTGGTGACTGGAATCAGGCACGAAGTGTATTGTGCACTCTGAATTAGAAATGTTGGAAGTAACTTAATTTAGAATAAGTTGTTTTGAACCCCAAAATTATGACATCTATTAGAAATTCAAATTTTAGAGACTTTGTTATTTAAGAAAAGGATGTAGTGAGTACAAAGATCTGGTGGTTTTCTTATATGTACTTTTCCCCATTAGTTTTATATTTAGTTTACATTTTTGCTATTTTCTACTGTATAACAATAAGCAGTAGTTATCAGAATAAAATTGGTGGATATATACCTAATGCATGTATATATCACAATACATGCATTTACACTTTTTTAAAGGTGTGGTCTAGTGGCTCATGCCTTATCACTCAGCAAGCTGAGGCCAGAAGGATTGCTGAGGGTTGAAGGCTGGTCTGGGCAATGCCAAAACTTTGCCTCAAAAAACAAACAAAAAGTACAAAGGCTGGCACGGTAGCTCAGGGGCAGGTAGAGTGCTTGCCGAGCATGCTTTGTGTTCTAGGTTCAATCCCCATTACCACCAGAGAGGACATTACCTGGTGTTCTAGTACATGGAACCTAGTATGCGTGCTAGTGAGGTGGCTTATAGACCACAGAGGCGTAGAGCCTATGTTTATGTCCTCACAGTAAGGTCTAGGTGTGTATGAGGATATGTGACATATAAAGTAGAGAAATATGGTTCTACACTGTTATGTGTTGTGTTGGTAATTGTAGACCTGAAGAGTTAAATTTTCTAAAAAAAGATGTCCAAAAATACAGGTGCAGTTTTAGGGAGTCAAATATTATTTTGTATAACCCATGAATTATTTTTATTTGTAATAACTATGAAAAAAATCCAGGAGATTAAAGTGCCCTGTGTAAAGATGGATTCAATGGAAGAATTTGGAAGTTTGGATTCCCCAGAATTTGAGAATATATTTGTAGTTACTGACTTCCAGAAGTCTGTCTTCAATGACTTATACAAGGCTGATTGTAGGATTGTTGGACCACCAGTTATACTCAACTGTGCACAAATGGGAGAGGTAAGAAATACACGTTTATCAGCTCAAGAATACATCTTTATTAATGTATTCTTTGAAAGTTAGAAAAATTAGAAAATTAGAAAATGCTGTTAATTGTTGAATGTGTGTGGCACTTTGAATAAGAATAATTCGTTGCTGGGTATGGTGGCTCGTGCCATGAGGCTTGCCTTCCAAGGTGTACACATAAACCTTTTTTCCACTTGAAACTGGTATCATATCTATTATCGTAAGATTTTAATTAGAATTTTAGCTTTTTTCTAACTCTGTGTGTGTGTGTGTGTGTGTGTGTGTGTGTGTGTACTAAAATCTAGAAATGTTGAGAAAAGAGAGTGCAGCAGGTGACCTCCCTGTGAGCTCACACTCCCTCCCACAGAGACCACTGCCAACACTATAAATCTCTCTTTTTTGGTCCTGCTTGTTCTGTCTGTGATGCAGATCCTTAGTTTCTGTGTCTATAGCATTCAGAGTCCCTCAGATCTCAGGCTACAGAGAGAGAAAACCCCCAGCCACCCCATACTTAATCTCTACCAGTTGTTCTCCAGTGAGGACTGAGGTGACATGGCACTGAGGGATGCCACTTCCAGGAAGCAAATACTCTTCTGATGGCTGTCCTCAGTCTGATGCTCCCCAGGGGCTGGGCAGCAAGACAGCTCCAGCCAGTTTCCCTCCTGCCTTCTCTGTTTCATTCTGATCACTCTGTATCTGGCCCTGAGGGCTATCCCTCCCTGCTCCCTGACTTCCTGACATGGGAGCCTCCCTAGTAAATTCTCTACACATCCGATACCTTCTGTGTTCTTGATCTGTGGGTGAGCTAACCAATATCTATGGATAGTTGCATGCATGCACCAGCCATACGTAATATATTTATAAAATTTATTAAGCATGCAAAATCTATTAAGGCAAGTTTGGGGAGGAGCTTTGCTGAGCATTAGAAGGTTGCATGTCATATGTGGTTTCTGAGTAAACCCAAAAAAGAAAAAAAGAAAAGCAAACAAAAAAACCTGTGAGGTTATATTCTGACCCGGTGAATTCAGTTGTATTGCTTTCTACCTGGTCATGGAGCAATCCACACATGGGTCTTCAGACCTTTGGCTATTGGCCCTTGGGGCTGGATTCACAAAGGGGTGAAACAGGACCAGAGGATGGTTCCAGAAACCCATAAGAAGTAGGTTTGGTTGAGGTAAAGTGTTCATTTGACTCTCAAATCCAGAAGAAATCTGGGAACCATGATTGAAGCTCAAATATTTGTATATTGTGGCCTCAAACACAAACTCTTTTACATAGCTTTCCAGACTACCAGTGGCTACATAGTCATCTTGGCCTATTTTGCCCCTGGATTCCATTGGTAGCAGGTGTAGGGAAGCTAAGTGGTCACATAACTAAAAGGCTGAGCTTATACACGCTCTGTACTACTCCATGAAAAAATCTTTAACTTTCAAAATGTCAGTCTCTGGCTGTCATTATAATGACAATGGATGATTGTCTCTGGACTCATTTCAAATGTATATATCTGAGGGACTCATTTGTCCCTCTTGACTCATTACCTCAAGGAAAGGGCCATGTTACTCTTGACAAATCTTCCCAGCCTCCCATGACTACAACCAAGGCCACCATGAATATGTATAAAGTCCATTCTCCCTCACCCTCACCCCCACAAACCCTCACGTGAGGACTAAAATCCTCAGCTGACACACTGAGGCACTGAAGTGGATACAAATATTACTTCCTGTCTTATCAATTTTTCTTAAGGACTAATTTCTACATGATGCACCACTGAAATGGGTGGATTCTGGGCCCATGCTACACACTCATAAAACAAACTACCACTTTAATGAATATATAGAGACCATGAACTGATACTTTGAGCTTGAACGAATCTTCCCTCATTAGCACTAACCATCTCAGGGTAGGTGGGCAAAGTGGCGCCTATGCCATGACCTTGGTAAGTTCCAAAAGAGTGCTCCATTCTAGTAGGGCTATGGATTCCCAAGCATTGTCAGAAGCCACCATGCCACATGGTGACTCTACACAATCCTAGTGATCTTAGATTCATGCTTTTCTCTATAGTCTAATAAGCAGAAGTTTTGAGAATGGTATCCTTCGGTTGATCTTCCTCCTTGAGGGGAAGTGTTCAATTCTTAAACTTTAGCATGATGCAAGTGCAAGTTTTCCATCTCTATCTGATATGGCTGAAAAAGAAATGGGTCTGTGAGAGGGCTCAGTGGGTATGAGCATTTGTTGCTCTACCAGAGGCCTAGGTTCAGTACCCAGGACCTCAAGGTGGCTCGCAGCCATCTGCAACTCTAGTTCCAAGCAATTTGTGAATGTCACGCATGTATATGGTACACAGATATATTCAGGCAACACATACATACACATAAAATACAAATTAGAAAAAATATTTTAAAATAAAAACATCAAGACCTAAAAAGTTACTGATCCCTCCTAATTGTCATGAGTATTTGTCAAAAATGAGTGGTGGAATCTGCCAAATAATGGACTATTTTGTTAATGAAATCATGTGTTTTATTTGTGAGATGAATTGAGTTCACAAAGGTATTTCTCTGTGGTCATAATTTTTGTCCCAACATCAAAACCAGGCAAAGATATATTAAAGAAAGATACCTGCAGACCAATATCCATCATGAATACTGGCCAAGACCTTATTAGTAAGATATTATAAAATAAAATTTAACAACATATATAAAGCACAAAATTATGTGTACACCTTGGATATTGAAAAGTTAATTAGCAAATAGTGAAATCTTTAAGCTTCAGGAATATTTTCTAATCCTAACTGAAAAGGAAGCTCACAGGTTTGCAATTGTGTCCTCTAGCCCTTGCCGTTCTCCTGCCGGCCGCTGTACTGCACGAGCATGCTGAATCTGGTGCTCTGCTTCACTGGATTCAGGAAGAAGGAGGAGCTCGTGAGTATGAGATGACTGTATGGACACTGTCCTAGTAGGACAGAGTAAAACTGCATTTTTAAATTTATTTCTCCTTGGTGTCATGCCTGCATTTAAAGTCTTGAAGGAAAAATGCTATGACTATGAGATTCTAAGTTTTAAAGAAATTTGTAAGTTAAAAAAAAAAAAAAAAACAGACTGTTTTGTAAGTGACAGTAGGCCTGTGAATTAATAACTATCAGAACTGTTTTATTCTCTTGTTAATTATTAGTTACATTGGTTGGGTTTTTTTGTTACAAAAAATGAATATTGGTTTACAAACTAAGCTTTAAAGTATTTTTACCATCATAAATAAGTCTTAGAACCTTTTTTTGGTTCATAATATGTCCTACGTTGGAACTAGTAAGTATTGCTATAATTTTGTGGGAAGAATATTGATGTTCTATAGCCTGATATTGAAACTCAATATTTTGTGGCTGGAGAGATGGCTCAGTGGTTAAAAGCACTTGCTGGTCTTCAGAGGGCAAAACTTTGGTTCCCAGCACAGCAGCTGTGTCCATTCTCACAGCTGCCTGTAATACCAGCTCTGGGGACCTAATTGTGTATGTGCATACCCACAGACACATAAAGAAGGATAAACTGTAAAAAAAGAAATCGATATATTTGTTTGTTGGGTATACAGCCTTGGCTTCAATTCCCAATATTGTTTAAAAAATAAAAAGAAAGAAAGAAAGTGAATAAATGAAAATAATAAGTCTGTATTTGGGCAGTTATTAGAGTTGGTTGTCTATTAACTTAATTCTGTATTGTTTATAGATTTAACTAGCAATAATAAACTACTGCTTTAAAAGTTTTTTTTTAAGTTTTGTAAAGTTAAATGAGTTATTAGTATAAATGTTCAAATGAATTAAAATCAGTTTTGTTTAATTTTTCTTTTGAGGTCAAATTGGTGACATTGGTTCATCATATGGGTGGAGTTATTCGAAAAGAATGCAATTCCAAAGTAACACATCTGGTGGCAAATTGTACGCAAGGAGAAAAGTTTAGGGTATGTAAGCTTACTACTTTTGTTTTTTTCGGTATAGTATTGCTCTGTAATGTTTATTTTTCACATGGTCGTATACTATAGTCCAGAATAATCTAGAAATGATTGTGTAGGCCAGGCTAGCCTTGAGCTCATTAGTGTCTTGTTTCTGCTGCCCAACTCCTTCATAGGCATGACTACCATGCCTGGTTTGGGGTTAATAATGTCACTCTTCTGTTCTACCATTTTTGAGGATCAGGTGGAGGTTTGCCTTTGGAATGTCAGTAAAGGCTCTGTGACATAGCTTAGCTTCAGAGTGCGTGTGCTTGGCACGCATGGAGGATTCTCAGTCCATAGCACTGCCTGCCTGTCCTGATAGTGCAGAAGCATAATCCCAGCATGTAGAAAGCAGGGACAGGAGAAGCAGTTAATACTGTCTTTGCCTGCAGATGTTTGAGGTTAGCCTGTCTTATGTAAGTCCCCATCTCAAAAACAGAACCTGGAGTAAGACTGAAGTTAGGTGGTGTGATTGTGAGGGGTGGTTGGGAAGGTGGTATTGCTAGTAAAGGCTGTGTGACCAGCAGTGACAACTAGGTCAAGGACTGTGAGAATGGATATTTCACTGTTGGCTTTATAAAACATAGCCCTCTTATAAAACACGCCTGTGTCTCAGAATGTGTAAACTATCTATATATTTTCTTCAAAAGAATTTTTAAAGGAGACAATATTTTTCTCTTGAGAGGGTCTTTTTTTTGTTGTTTGGTTTTTGTTTGTGAAAGGGTCTCTATTTTTGTAACCCTGGCTGTCTTAGAATTCAGTGGATAGGCCAGGGTGCCCTGAAACTCAGAGAGAGAGCCCTACTGCTTCTCAAATGTGGGATCACAGGTGGCACTGCCATGCCCATCCATGTAGCCCAGTCTAGATGCAGACTCATGACCTCTTGCTCAGCCTCCCAGTGCTGGGATGACTGTGCGGGGCCACTGTGTAAGCTGAAACTTACTAGGGTAGCAGTCTATTGTGAGCTAGAGTTGGGTTGTGCATTTGATTTATTTTGTCTGTGTGTGTTTGCGTGTGGGTGTGTGCTTGTGCCGTGGCCCGTATGTAGTCAGAAGACAACATGCAGGGACAGGCTTTCTCTACTCCATGGGCCCTGGCAACTGCATGGTGACTTCTTTTAAGTTTTTTGTTTTTTGTTTTTTTGTTTTTTTGTTTTTTTTTCTTTTTTTCGGAGCTGGGGACCGAACCCAGGGCCTTGCGTTTGCTAGGCAAGCGCTCTACCACTGAGCTAAATCCCCAACCGCATGGTGACTTCTTAACCACTGATTTATGTCACTTACCCTAGTTGAATTATCTTAACAGAAGTTTCACATCCATTGTCACATTCTCAGTGTGTTTATGTAAGAAATTTCCCCTAATTTTTTTATGTGTGTGTGTATAATGTTGAACATTTGGAGACCAGAAGAAAACTCACAGAATTGTGATTCTCAACCTTCCTAATGGTGTGACCTTTTTTTATAATATAGTTCCTCATCTTGTGGTGACTCCCAAACCATAAAATTATACTTCATAACTATAATTTTGTTACTGTTATGAATCGTAATGTAAATATCGGATATGCACAATAGCTGATATGCAACCCCCAAAGTGGTTGTGACCCACAGGTTGAGAACATCATCAGTTAGATGTGATGTGTGCGCGCGCGTGTGCGCGTGTGCGCGTGTGCGCGTGTGCGCGTGTGCGCGTGTGCGCGTGTGTGCGTGTGTGTGTGTGTGTGTGCGCGCGTGTGTGTGTGTGTGTGTGCGCGCGTGCCTGCCTGCCTGCCTGCCTGCCTGCCTGCCTGCCTGCCTGCCTGCCTGCCTGCTAGGATGGAACCATCATAGGTACATTTGGAAATTAAATTCATTTACCTTATTCATTCCTATGTACATAGGAAGTAATAGTGGTCAGTGTTACTAGTAGACTTTACAGTTGTTTACTATGGTAAATATCATTAAAAGCTACTGTTTCAGTCGTTCTATGTTCCCAGTTCGTTGCTATTATCACATCTACTTTATGGTGCAAGTGTTCTGACAGTCCTTCTATTGAACCTTTTGTTTCAGTTCTTAAGGGCTACTCCTTATGCCCCAGATAAACACTTGTTTTCTGTTTTTATAAATGTCATACTAATAAGTAACTTAGAAATATCTTATTTGTCTTTACTTGTATATTAAGTGTCAAACAGTCCAGTATTATCATAGTTATGACAACTTACCTCCACCCCAAATATACTTCTATACACAGTATCAAAATCTTCAAGGTTCAAACACTTGTGTGGGTAAAGGTCATTCATTTGCAGGTCAGTTTTAGGTGTAAGTGGAAAGGAAGCTTTTCATTGTCCATTCTGTAAATACTCTAAGTAATAAGTGCATTACTGATAAAACCTAATATATATTATATTGCCCTTGTGTCAAGATTGGAATATCGTAAAAAAAAAAAAATAAAAGGCATCATTCTACGTTAAGAAACACAGCAAGATTTTCTTGATAACTACAAGATCACACGTAGTGTCTTCATATTTGCCTTAGTGGTATCAAGGTCAGAGACTGGTGCTAGCTACAGTGTCATGGCCATGCTCCTCCTCCTGCTCCTGCTCCACCTGAGGCTGAGAACTGCTGGTAGAGGTTATTGGTTCTCTTCACTTTAGACCTTCCCTGAAAACATACTCCTATCCTCTGATTTTAGTGACTTTAGCTCTTTGATTTCTCCTTTTGATTTCTGGTGGTTTTGCCCCAGAAGCTCCAGTAGACCTCTCAGGGTGGGAAGCACAGCCTATGTGTGAGAGGCCACAGCTGTGCTTCCCTGCACAGAGGAGCTGGGAACTGAGGGTGGGAGTCCACGGTCCTGCCTTGAGGCTGGGGCCAGGGTTTCTTAGACTCCTGGACATCCAGATGCATCTGGAAGTCGAGGAGCAGCCTGTGGAGGCCGGGGCCCTGGGGAAGGGGAACTCCGGTTTAGCTCAGTGGCGGTGAGTCCTGGAGCACAGGAGCCTTCTGTGGAGAATTAGATGGTGAGGCTCTGTAGACAAAGGCTTTCTCCCATGTTCCCCATGGTCATTCTTGATGAGAGATGCTTCCAAATTGTTTATCGATTGTTTATTGTGGAAAATGGAATACCACCTCCTCTAGGCAGACCAGAGATTAAATGCCCTTTGCAGGGAGGATTATCCGGGAAGGGAAGTTTATTGGCCTACTCTCAGGGTCCATCTAGATACCTCATTAGCATGAGAACTCTGTTCTGATGTATATAACCTCAGGTCAGGTTTCTGTGGACTGAGTGTGGTCATGTGACAGGAGCCTGGTCGGAAGCAGGTGAAGCTCCTACCGGCCTCTCAGATGGTTCCTCTCAGAGGCTCTGGGGCTTCCAATCTGCTCAACCTTACCAAGTTTCCTGGCCCAGTCCACTGCCCCACAGTCATTACTTGTTTTCTTCTGTAATCCTGTTTCAGCCAGTACTTCCAATGCATGAACAGAACATAAGGAGAAATCAAAGAACTAATAATGATAGAAAATAGAATAAAAGAGTTAAGGTATCATGGAACTTATTTTAAAGTCACCATAACTTTAACAAAATATAATGTAAAATTCTGCTAGTAATTTTATACATGATTCTTTAGAAGCACTTCCTTGAATTCTACTTTTTAAGATGAAAACCCATTGTAATTGGTGTTAATATTCTTAGGTTGCTGTGAGCCTGGGTACTCCAATTATGAGGCCAGAATGGATTTATGAAGCATGGGAAAGACGCAATGAGCAGTAAGTGCTTAGGAATCCATTGTTTACTGTGTGAATGCAACATGCTATTTTCCTTTTTTTAAAATACTTGGTTTTTTTTGGGTGTGTGTGTGTGTGTGTGTGTGTGTACACGTACTTGAATGAATATTTTAGTACCAAATGTATCCAATGTCTGGGGAAGCCAGAAGGTGGAAGGCATCAAATCCCCTGGAACTGGAGTCACCCTGTGGGTGTTGGGAATCAAACCTGGGACCCTGGAATAGCAGCCAGGGTTTTTAACTACTGAGCCCAACATACTGTTTTTAGTTTTTAAAGTGTGGTTAACATTTGTTTTAAAGATAAAGCTAACAAAACTAAATTTGTAAATAGTATTGAACAGCTTAGGTAATAAGACAGGTTATAAGACAAATAATTTATAATATATAATAATTAAATAAGACAGGTTTTGAAACAATTAAAATTTGGTATCATTGGGTTTTACTTTATAAAATCATTTCTCAGAAATAAAAACCTTGTGTATGCATGATTGTCTATGTGGGCATGCATGCTGCAGCATGGATTTGGAGGTCAGAGGGTGACTGGACTGTATTCTCCATTTACTGTATATGCATTGTAGGATTTACCTTAGGTTGTATGGAATTGACAGCAAGTACCTTTGCCTTCCAGATGCTTTGCTGGGTACTTGCTATCGAGCCTGATGGCTGATGTTTGATTCCCAGGGCTCACACGAGGGGAGGTTAGACTTGTGGGCATTGTTCGCTGAATTCCATGTTTACACTGTAGCACCCATGTGCACACATACCAATACATTTTTCCATTATCAGAAATGTTCTAAAATTTATTATATAAAAGCTTAATGCTTTCAGGTATTTGGATTATGTTTTTTTATTATTTATTTTATGTATATGAGTATACTGTCACCATTTTCAGACACACCAGAAGAGGGTGTCAGATCCTTTTATGGATGGCTGTGAGCCACTATGTGGTTGCTGGGAATTGAACTCAGAACCTCTGGAAGAGCAGCCAGTGCTCTTAATCGCAGAGCCATCTCTCCAGCCCTCCAGTATGTTTTTTTCTACTTTATGTTTAGATACATTTAAGCTGGTATTTAAAATTTATTATCTTTTCTTGCTAACCTTCCAGTCACACGTTGTCTGCTGTGGTACTTCAGCATTATGTAAAATTTCATGAAATTGAAGAATGTCTGTACTACAGAATTTCAAAAGCCTAGCTAGGATTTGAATGATGTCAAGGTTGTCTGTGGTTGTTTTGTCAGATTCAATGACTCCCAGGCCTATACATGTTCATTTCAACTTCTACTAAGCAGCATCCCAGACGACACTCCTCTTTTATTAAACTAAACAAAGCAGACAACCAAAACCAACCTTGAGAATTACCGAGATTTCACAAACTAATTTGCCTAGCTGATGGGATTTAAGCTGGTTTTAGAAGTGCACATTTTGTTTTTAGGTGTTTCTGTGCAGCAGATGATGACTTTAGAAATGAATTTAAAGTTCCTCCATTCCAAGATTGCATTTTAAGTTTTCTGGGATTTTCAGATGAAGAGAAACACAGTATGGAAGAAATGACTGAAATGCAAGGTCAGGTAACACGATGATGTGGTGACTGATATTGAGCACCTCCTGAGCATATCTGGAGGGAGTTTCTAGACCCACCCTAAACGTGCGTGGTACCATTCTGTGCACACAAAGACGGAAGTGAGCTGAATGCCTGCATTTATTTCTCTGCTTATTGTGGTATGACCAGAGTTACCTTGTGCTTTTCCTGCCGTGGGTTACCTGTCATCAGTGGACTGCACCCTGAACTGAGCAAAACAAACCCTTTAAGTCTTTGTTAGAAACAACTGATTCATATAACTAACCACTTGATAATAAGTAGCTGCTTTAGAGATGGAGACTTGGAGAACAGTTATTTGACTGATGTGTGTTCCTGTTCTTTTTAGGAGGTACCTATTTACCAGTTGGGGATGAAAGGTGCACCCACCTTATTGTTGATGAGAACACAGTAAAGGAACTTCCATTTGAACCTTCAAAGAAACTTTTTGTGGTCAAGCAAGAGGCAAGTAACTCCAGAATGAAGAAAATTAGTTAGCTTTAACAATAGTTTGGCTTCTCTGCTAAGGTCAATTTAAAATCTTTTTTTTTTTTTTTTGGGTTCTTTTTTTTCGGAGCTGGGGACCGAACCCAGGACCTTGTGCTTCCTAGGCAAGCGCTCTACCACTGAGCTAAATCCCCAACCCCTTCAATTTAAAATCTTAATTAAAATATTTTTCTCTCTTTTAGTGGTTCTGGGGAAGCATTCAGATGGATGCTCGGGCTGGTGAAACTATGTATTTGTATGAAAAGGTAAGGTGTGGTTTTGCTCTTGGTTCTGTGAATTTGGGCAGAATTGATACTATCGTTTATCCAGAGCATTTAGAAAGCATGGAGTGATTAGTATTATCTAGGTGTTTAGAAGAAATAATTGAAAAAAATATATTTATTATTTATACAGATCTATATATAGAGAGATATATTTAGATTCTTGATTTCAAGTTCTTTAATGTTTAAATGTGCTTTAGATGCAGTGAGAGCTCTTCAAACTCTTGTTTGAACTTGGGATGTTTTCCAGGAAATATTGAAGTCTTCAGTTCCCTCACTGCTGTATTCTCCAGACACAAGGAAAAGAAGTGTGGCTCATCCTTTCTCAGTCCATGTTCTAGAAAGAGTAGCTAGAAAAAATACAAGCTGAAGGACAGTTATTCAGTGGAGAAGGCGCATGAACAAAATGGGGTTAGGTTGCCACCTATGGTGTGCTGTCCTCACCACTTTTTTTTTTTTTTTTAATGAAGCTTCTGAATTATCTAGAAGACCGTAAGATTGTAAGGATTAGTATAAAAACTCGGGGTTTTGCCAGTTGAGATGTAGAGATGTATTTTCCATGTTCCTGTTTGTTAGAACCATCATAGTAAAATGAAACACTTTTGTGCTTTTGACTTCAGGCTAATACTCCTGAGCTCAAGAAATCCGTGTCTCTGCTGTCTCTGAGTACTCCAAACAGCAACCGCAAAAGACGGAGGTTGAAAGAAAGCCTGGCTCAGCTCTCCAGGGAGACCGACCTCTCTCCTTTCCCTCCGCGCAAGCGGCCCTCAGCAGAGCATTCCCTTTCTATCGGCTCGCTCCTGGATATCTCCAACACACCGGACTCCAGCATTCACTATGGAGGTAGTCATTCACGTTTCACTGATCTGAAGATGGCACGTGCTGCCATGTCTAAGAATAGACCCCTGCTCCAGCGAGTGGGCGGGAAAGCTTTTCTCTAGTATCCCTGCTCTAGTTGGGGAACAGAACACTTGAAGCTGGCTGAAGTGATAGACTGCTGTGATTCCAGGACTGGGCATGTGGAGCCCAGAAGGGGAGTTTGAGGCAGTCTGGCCAATAGGAGAGTCAGCCTCAAAACAAAGCCAAAACAATAGAAACCCAGAGAAGAAAAACAAATCCTGCAAAACAGTCAACTGTGCACAGAAATGCTTTTGTTGGGTGATTGTTTACTGTGTGCTTTTGTGTGTTTGTAAAATGTGGTGTCTGTCTTACAGGCCACTGAACTTCAGAGCACGGGAGTTAGGATTTGTTCAGGGCAATGGCTAAAGAGTGACAGATACTTGTTTTTCTTTTTGAGACAAGGTCTCATGTAGCTGAGGTTGGTCTTAAACTGCTGATGACCCTGTTCCTCAAGCGCTGGCTTATGGGCATGCACCCACACACTTGTGTTAGTTTTAATACTAAACAGTTAAAAGAAGTCCTGGAGAAAGTGAGAGAATGAGTAGGTAGAGAAGTCAGGAAGGTGATGTCACTTTGTGTTTGAATAGGAAGAGACTATTCAATTATGATTACCAGCATTTCTTTCATTTGTAAATATATAAATAGTATTTTCTAGATTTAAGATACAGAAAATAAAGGACTCTGACTTCATAGTATTCTGTACTAATTGTCACACCTGCTAGGGAGGTGCCCTTACTCTACATTATCAGCTTGTGCTTTGAGTTGGGAAGGGAAATATCACTGTGTGGCCAGGGTGTCCTTGAACTCATGGCTTCCCTTCAGCATCCTGAATAATGAGATTATAGATGTGCACTGCCATAGCTACTTTGGAGACATCCTTAAATAGCCATGTAACAGTTAAAACAAACTGTTATAATGTTAATAGCATGAAGCACTTTGTAGTAGTTTAGATTTTTCTAATTGTCATAATCGTGCCCTGATTTATAATCCTTCTCTCACCTGAACAACAGGAAACTCTTAAGTATTTTAGTTTAGGATCCAATCTGGGTCCCTGTTTTCACCACTTAGTTTCTTCTCATTGAGGGGACTTCCTCAATGTAATGGCCTGGGTAAATCTGGAGAGTACAGGCCATTTACTAGTAAAATGTCTGCAAGCTGTTTAATTGGTTTGGGGTTGAAACTAAACCTTCACATGTGCCAGGTGAGTGGACTCCCATTGCTCCGTGCTCTGAATCCATGACCTTTTTGGTCATTGCATTTTTCTGTCCTTATCCCAAGAAGAAGTTTTACTTTAACAGAAATCTCTTTGGTGGTGCCTTAAAATGTCTGTATAATGTTTAGATCTGCCTTCCAATTGAATCCTTCCTCTTTTCCAGAAACACCGAAGTCTTGTGCTAAGTCTTCCAGGAGTTCAACTCCAGTTCCTCCAAAGCAGTCGGCCAGGTGGCAGGTGGCGAAAGAGCTCTACCAGACTGAGAGCAACTATGTCAATATACTGGCCACCATCATTCAAGTGCGTATGCATGGCTGGAGAGTGATGCCTGTTGTTTCAAACGCTCTCCCTCCTGGTCTTCCTTTCTATGACCTTTGTTTTGTTCTTTTAAAGAATATCGGGTTTATTTTTGGGTGGTAGTGGTGGATATGGGGTTGATATCAATCTTGCTATTATTTCTGGCTGTGCTGGTTCTTAACGCATAGTGTAGTCTGGCCTCAGACTAAACTGACTTTCTTCCTCTGCTTCCTGAGTACTCCATAGATGTGTGTACCATTGCCACAGGAGGATGACCTAAAAGACCAAACCAAGTAGGATTGCATTAATTTTTTTTTTTTTGGAAATAATAGTCCTTAACTGCAGTGTTTATTGAGAGGAGTGCCAGTCAGGAGCTGCCATGCACTTGTCTCTAGAAGTGCTTTTTCTGTAACATGGACTCTGTGTAACCTTGTGGCTCTGTAGGGTCTTTTGTTAGTTACTCCCAGGCACTTGGTGCCTAAAGATCCTTGTAAAGGTGAGTGTCATACACTGAAGAAGAGGGCGTCAGATCCCATTACAGATGGTTGTGAGCCACCATGTGGTTGCTGAGAATTGAACTCAGGACCTCTGGAAGAGCAGTCAGTGCTCTTAACCACTGAGCTGTGTCTCTAGCCTGACTTCTACATTGTTAAGATACTGCTTTATAAGCATAAACACCGAAGTCTTGTGCTAAGTCTTCCAGGAGTTCAACGCCAGTTCCTCCAAAGCAGTTGGCCAGGTGGCCCATGGCGAAAGAGCTCTACCAGACTGAGCAACTATGTCAATATACCGGCGACCATCTTTTCTAAAACACAATTCACACTTTGACCCCAATTTTTGTAATCAGTGTGAACTTTATCTACTAAGCCACAACTGGTCATAGTAGTCCATACCTGAAATCCCAATACTCGGTAGGCTAAGGTAGGAGGAACACGAATTCTAGGCAAGGCTGGACTACTGAAATAAGAACTTCTCCTCCGCAAAAGAGAGAAGCAGATTTTGGGTATTTGTCTGATCTAGGTGGACAAATTATAATTAAGTTATTTTGAAGTTGTGTCCCCCCCCCCCCCCCCCCCCAAAAAAAAAAAAAAAAAAAAAGAAACAGAAGTCCTAAAAGCTATCTTAAAGAGAATGGTCTTAGCCTAAGATTTGCTCATGCCCAGCTGTAGTCTAACACAGGCCTCACTGCGTTCAGTCCATAATTAACACCCTGGCTATAGGAGGAAGGAAAGAAAGAACTGTCATAAATAGAGGACACCGTCCTTTAGAACCTTTTCTGAGTGTATGTAAGCAACATGGCATGAAACGTGCCTCCAATCTAATAATTTCACATGTGTAATTAAAAAGTGTCAGTTAACTGGGCCTGTTGATTCATGCGAGTAGGCCAGTTCCTTGGAGGCTACGGCAGTTGGATTGCTATGAGTGCAAGTGCACCGACAGAGGTCAGAAGAGAACTTTGAAGGGTTGGGCGTCTCCCACCTCCATGTGAATTCTCTAGGTGGAGGTTGTCAGGCTTGGTGGTTAAGCATCTTACCTGCTCAGCCATCTGACCGCTCTGAAACTTAGATGTACTCCCTCTGTCTTCTGTGCTGTTGTCATAGTCTATGTGTTAAGAACCGAACGGACAATTGGTTTTTCTTACTGTTACTTGACTAGTACCTTTAAATATTTATTTGTTCTCAATGGGATTTTCATGACTGTAGTCTGCAGTCAGAACTGTTCTGTCCTCTCACATCTCCCTGGTTGTCTTTCTTAAGGGTATCACATAAGTGGAATCCTGGTGTGCACCCGCTGAGGCCTGGGTTCCTTCAGAATCATCTAGAGTGTGCCTATAGCTTCTTCCTCCTTCCCCTCCTTTCTCTTCCCTCTGCCCTTCTGACAATTTGGCTATCTAGGCTGTTTGAGCTCCAGCATTTGATTCTTTTTAGCTTCTCTCTGCCCTTGCTGAAACACATGTTAGTGCACAGAGAACTATCAGGGTTTTTAGGTTGTGACATCTCCTTCCTGAGTTTTGAGAGTTCTTTGTATGGGATTTTGAGTTTTAGTCCTTCGTCAAGTATGTGATTTTTAAATTTTTTTAAAATTGTATATAAATAAGAAAATTGCTAAATATCTCATTAGAAAAAATTTCAATTATTAAATGACTATTTTTTTGTTTTTATTCTAGTCCACAGTTTTGAGGTCATGTCTAAAGATTCTACTTAAAACTAAACCATGTTATCTTTAGCAATTCATGAACTTAGATTTTATTTTCCTGTGAATTGTTTTGAGTTAATTTTTGCAGACAGGTTTCTATTCAGGCTGATGTCCATTTGTGGGTATAACAAATGATATCCTAATGCCACTTGCTGGAAGAGCATCTTTGAGTGGTTACAATTTTACTTAGCTTTGCTTGGGATTTTGGTTGGTTGGTTGTTTCGTTTTTCTTTTGGCTTTGTCAGACAGGATCTAGGTAAGCGCTCTACCACTGAGCCAAATCCCCAACCCCGCTGTCAGACAGGATCTAATGTAACCCAGGCTGGCCTCAGTGTTGGTATACAATGCTGGATGACCTTGAACTCCAGCTCTTCCTGCTTCCTTCCTGTATGTTGGGATTGTTAATGGTCGTGTCCCCCCCCCCAGAGCTGGGGACCCGAACCCCATGGCCTTCCCTGCCTTCCTAGGCAAGCGCTCTACCACTGAGCTAAATCCCCAACCCCGTTAATGTGGTTTTCTATTTATATAAATTGCACCAGTTTCCATTGCTTGGATTTAGTTATACTGTACCATACCAGCTTGAATATTGTTGTTTTTTATTATGAAATAATTGTGTATTTTTTCAGATATTTCTAGAATCAGACTTTCTCTATATAAAGTCCTAGAATTTTGATTGGTTTGTCTTGGAACAGCTAGATCAACTATTAAGATAATTTCATTGTTCTGTGTTGAGTGTTTCCATCTGTGACTGTGTGACTTAATTTCTTCTTTTCTTTTTCTTTTTTTTTTTTCCCGGAGTTGGGGACCGAACCCAGGGCCTTGTGCTCCCTAGGCAAGCGCTCTACCACTTAGCTAAATCCCCAACCCCTATGTGACTTAATTTATGTGCCCCTTCTGCCAACTTCCCCAACCTTGTATGTGCGTACGCACAAAGTATATCAATATATGAACCAACAAGAAAATGTTATAAGAAAAGATTGTCAAATTTAGGAAGCTACTTTCGTTGACTTTTTCTGATGTTGACATCACTGTTTATCATAGTTATTTATATTTTTAGCCTTTTTTCTCACAGTTTGCTTAATCTAGATTTCCCCCATTTAGTTATTTCAGGTACCCTTAGAAGAAGAAGGACAACGGGGTGGGCCTATTCTTGCACCCGAGGAAATCAAGACTATTTTTGGGAGCATCCCAGACATCTTTGACGTACATATGAAGATAAAGGTAAATTTGCATTAAAGGCCAATAACATTCTTTTTGCAGGTTGTGTATATTTATTGTACCATTTCAGGCATTTCAACCTAGCTAAGTAGATCAGTATTGTATGTAAAACTTATATCTTACAATGTATCCTGCCTTTGCGCTCAGTGGTGGTCCTCCTTGCTGAGTAGGCTTAAATATGGTAAATATCGTCATAAAAAAATCTGGCACTGTATGTGTATGAATATGGCTTACATCTTTGTATGCACACCACATGAGTGCTTGGTACCCGTAGAGGGCAGAGGTTGGCATTGCATCCTTTATAATTGGAATTAACAGTTGTGGGTGCTGGAAATTGCACTTGGGTTCTCTGAATGAACTGAAGTGCTCTTGATCCCTGAGCCGTTTCTTCAGCCCATTCAAGTTTTTGTGAATATTTTGTGTTTTGGGATGACTGAGGAATTCTGTGAACTAGGGACTAGCAAATTATGGTTTGTAGGCTGCATCTAGCTGTCTCAGTGAAGTCTGATAGCAGAGCCCATGCCTGTCAGACTTTCCTTTTCTCATACATTCTGTTTTGATCACACTCTTTCCCCTTCCTCCTTCTCCCAGAGGGTTCCTCACCTCCCCATCACCCAACTTCATGTTCCTTGTCTCTTTAAAAAAAAAAAAAAAATAACAAGCCAAGTAAAAACAAAAGACAGACAAAAAAAATCAACAAGACAAGAAATATACCAAAGCAAGACAAAAGAGCCCAGAAAAAAGAAAAAAACATGGATCTCATTTTGGGTTGACCATTTGGGTTCTGGAGTGTGGTTGCTAAATAAACCCAGTGACACTCCATTGAGAAAACCAATTCTCTGTTTCCCAGGAGTATCAGTTCCTAATAACTTGTTTGTTAGGGTAGGATTTACTTAAGTCTCTTTCCCCTTCTCAGTGCTTGGGCTCTGTCTGGCTTAGACATGTGCAGTATTGTGTACGCTGCCACAGTCTCTGAGCTTATATGTTCTCAGTTTGATGGTGTCTGCAATTCTATGTGTATTCTTTTGGGCTCATCTAAGATGGCTCTTACAGTATTTCTGCCTTCTCTTCCACATAGATCTCTGAGCCATGAGGGGGGAGGTTTGGTAAAGGCATCCCATTTAGGACTTAGGGTTCCAGTCTCTCCTCTCTCCATTTGATACTTTGTATGGTTGTTTCTGTTCTGTAGAGTTGAATACTAATGACAGACGACATATGGCTTTGGAAGATTTACCATCTGTTCCTTTTAGTAAAATTTGCTTGACCCTGCTGCAGGTTATAATTTTTAATGACTTGTGTTAAATTAGTTGCTACAGCAGCAGGATTAAAAGTAGCCTTTTCATAATTAATAAGGCCAATCAACGTTTATAGCTGGTAAGATAAAACATCGATCTATCATTCATATTGGGAAATTAAGATTGGTCTGTCTTGACAGTGCTATTTATATTTTCTTCCTTAATCCAAACGCTGTTGTCTTGGAAGATAAAAATTTAATTCTTTGTTGTGATAAGAAGTTCACACATAACATTATGGTATTGCATAAGGTGAATTTTTTTCCCAGCAGAAGATGTCATAAGTGTTGTTAGATGTGTAAGGAGCTATTGGGTTTAAATGTTTGATTTTTTTTTTTTTTCTTTTTCAGGATGATCTTGAAGACCTTATTGCTAACTGGGATGAGAGCAGAAGTATTGGTGACATCTTTCTTAAATATGTAAGTGTTTGTTTTAGAGTTCACATTTAAATGGTATCTCATTAAGGACTGACAGGGAAGGAAAAGGGAAAATGCTGTTTCCCATGATCATCAAATCTGCTAGGATTGCTCTCAACTTTTCAAACATGCTTCTAATATCCCCAGCTGAGCACAAGATCATCTTCAGAACACAGTTGCATAGTGACATTTGCGTAAAGTTATCTGCCATCCTAAATGGTTTCTCATATATATATATATAATCATATAAATATTATAATTTTAAAACCTGTATATATTTATATATACACATTTACGTGTTTGTAATTCCTAACAAAAGCCTATAGAGTCCATGACACTTACATTTAGTAAATAAATCACTCTGTGCTAGGTTGTGTGACCTATATCTGTAATACTTGGAGGCTGAGGCAGGAGAATTACTAAGAGTTTGAAGCTAGCCTGAACTTAAAGTGAGACCCTGTCTCAAAACAAAACAAAAGACACAAAAGCCCCAGAGAATACTTTGGTTTTCATGAGGTGGTGTGCTGACAAACCGTTTTTATCGGAATGCTGTAGGATCATGATTGTGCATGCGAGCGCACGAGGTTCTTTCTGCAGCAGTGCTTTTGTTTCTGAAGCCTCTTTTTTATGTGTTTGTTCAGGTTGTCAGAGGACTGAAAACAGACATTTGTTTATTTGATGACTAGTAAGATGTTTAATTAGCCAAGACATTTTTAAAATTTATTTAAGTAGTTTATGCATATGAGTTCTCTTTGCATGTGTGCTTGCATGACAGGAGAGGCCATCAGATCCCATTACAGATGGCTGAGCCAAGAACAGCCAGTGCTCTTAACCGCCAAGCCGTCTCTCCAACCCTAGCCAAGCAATCTTCCTCATGTTTTGTTTGTAAAGATTGTATGTTTTGATGATATTAATGGTATGTTTGTGTGTGTCGGGGTATGTGCACATCAGTGCAGGCAGGTTCCTGCAGAGGCCAGAAGGCACACTAGACTTCTGGGATTGGAGTGCTAGGAACACTCCCTGCTTCGTGTGGGCACTGGGTACTGAATTTGCACCTGTCGCAAGAGCAATAAATTCTCTGAAAGCTATGCCATTCTTCAGACCAGATTTTTCCCTTCTTAAGTTTCATGTTTTGGGTAATAGGATTGGTATTTAGTAGTGGTTTGGATTCTTCAACAAACAATAACATGTAATTTTATACTCCCTGTAGACCAGCTTTAATTTGATTTTAAGTATTCTGAAAACAGGTTTTGAATGCAGAGTTCATATATATCTGTCATCATGCCTAGATTATATGGTGCTGGGGAGAAAACTCCAGGTTTTGTGTATATACTAGGCAAATACTTTAACAACTGAGCTTCAAAAATTTGTCCTGTTTTAATGTATGTGTCAATTGTATGTGCATGCATATATGTCTCTATTTGCTGTTTGATGTCATAGGCTGTGGTTATGAGTTGATGCATAGGCTGTGGTTACGAGTTGATGGGGTTTGAATAGCAATGAAAACCAGATTTGGAGATGAACTCTTACTCTAATGCTGAAGGTGTCCTGGAGCTTGGTAGGCCAGTGTGCCCATTACTGGCAATCTTGGCAGTCTCTTGACCTCCTGCATGCTGAGCCCTGCGTCATTGTGTTGAACACTAATTTATTTGTAAAGGAAAGTTTTCTATTAACAGAAATTGTGAGGAAAATTTAAACTGTTTTCTTTTGAATATAAATCTAGTTGTTATTGATGATTGTGTCACAAAGGTTATTGTCTGAGGTGACATTCATAACCAGCTGTTTTCCCTTTTTTGTTTCTAGTCCAAAGATTTGGTAAAAACCTATCCTCCATTTGTAAACTTCTTTGAAATGAGCAAGGAAATGATTATTAAATGTGAAAAACAGAAGCCCAGATTTCATGCTTTTCTCAAGGTAATATAAATTTTTATTATAAAAATTCTGAGAGTTACTTCTGAAATAATTTATTAAAATAATTTTTAAAAAATATATAATGTTAGTAAAATTCTAACCATAAGAACATCTTAATACTGACCTTAAAAAAAATGAGTTGTATCTGGGAGTGCTTGTGATATTTAGACCTAGAAATTTGGAATTTTACATAGCAGAGGAGTGAATAGGGATGCTGTTGGATTTGTTTTGACTTTTTCTGTGTCAATGGGGATTGAACCCAGGGTTGCATATGGTAGCCCATATGTGGAAATAATGTTCTGGGTTTAGTTCTTGAGGCACCTAGTGATGCTTCATGACACTGTTTTGAACTTAAGAAAGGCCTGTGCATGCAACTCTGTAGAGGATCACACCTTTTCTCAACAAGAGAAAATTTTAGGTCTTGGAAAATTACTGAGTTGTGATTTTTCTGAGAGCAGCTCCCGTCCTATATGAGTTCTTAATTCATTTGTTGATTTATTCATGTGTTATATGTGTGCATGTGTGCTGTGTGCAAGTTTGTGTGCGTGCGTGCGTGCGTGCGTGCCTGCCTGTGCTTGCACAGATGTGCTCATGCCAGTGCATGCATGTGCAGGCCACAAGTTCTTTACCTTTGACCCTGTAGATTCTGAGGCTCGGTGTGGTGAAGGTAAGTTCCTTACCTTCAGAGTCACTGCCAACTGCTGGCACTTATCTGTTATTCTTGGCGGGGACATTTGCTATAGAATGTTTTGAAGTTTTACACAAAGCTATTTTTGCTTGTAATAAATTAATTTCTTCCTTTTAGATAAATCAAGCTAAACCAGAGTGTGGACGGCAAAGCCTTGTGGAACTTCTCATTCGGCCAGTACAGCGGTTACCCAGTGTTGCCTTACTTTTAAACGGTACTTGTCTACCTCCTGGTTTGTTTGTTTGTTTGTTTGTTTGTTTTGTTTTGTTGTTTGCTTAATTTTGTTATCTTAGATATTTTTATTCAATAGTTTTCCCCCATTGAGAATGTGAGTCGTCTGTAGCCTAGCTGATCATGATCTTGTAGATCTGAAGATGACCAGATGATATCTGGTTTATATTAGTGTTGTAGTTCCAGCCCATAGCTTCCTGCTGTCTACCAGAAAGAAGAGTCGATATCTTTATTTTCAAACTTTATTATGTCTTAGCACTCAAGCTTTCTTATACATACCAATTTTAAGATAATCTTGATAAACAGTCTCTAAAGTTACAAATACTCAGTTTTGCCTGGTACTCTTTGTAATAGCTGTGTCCTTCTACTTAGAAGTTCGTTATATTTCCTGGTGTCTCTCTGTCTAAATGTATCTGTTTCAAGAAACAGATTTCCTACAGAGACCTCACAGGAGAGGACTCATATTCAAGTTTCTAGTCATGAAGTTTAGCTAAGTTTTTATATTTGAGTTTTATACTTAGCCTTCTTTAGAATCTTGGGATTGGCAGTGTGCAAGATCCCTAAGTTTGATCCTGACTGTCTCCAGAGTCAGGCATGGTACAGTCCTTTGTAGTTGCAGCACTGGCAAGTGGAGCCGAGGGTGACCCGCCTACATAGAGAGTTTGAGGCCCTGTCTCAGGTTACTCTCAGGTTATCTAGTGTGCCTTTGCAATACTCCATTTGTTTTAACACTTAAAACTGTATCCGTAGGATTTTTTATAACTGCTTTATGTTGAAATCTTCTGGCTAAAAAGTGTATGTTTGTCATTTATACTCAGTTGACCAAAGTATGAAATTCAGAAATCTAATTTATTGATTGATTAATGTTTTTTCAAGAATATTTTAGTATAAATTATAAGACTAACAAAAAAAAAACCAGGGAATTTCCTCTCATAGATTACCTTTCTAGTTGGAATTGCTTTAGGTTTCCCTGGTCTTTAAACCTATCTTATTGTATTGATTATATTGATGGTGCTTAAATAGTCCATCCTTTAGGTTTTCAAAATTGAGTTTTTAAAAATCCAGTTTGCATTTCCAGTTCTTCGTTTTTGGGGGGTAGAGTCTCACTTTAGACCATGGTTTCTCCCAGTCAAAGCCTGCTGAGGTGGGAGCAAGTTCCCAGCTCTCATTTGGACTTTTTATTAAGTAGGAGTTTATCAGATGGTATCATGACTAAAATGAAATTCTAAGGATTTTTGTGTCCTTCCACATAAACATTAGGTTGATGTGGTGTTAGATTGGTTGTAGCGTGGGTAAGGATGTGTCAGGTGAGGCATAGGGAACACGGACAAGAACCCGAGAAGAGGCATCTTCAGCCTCCGAGAGGCAGAGGCAGAGGCAGAGGCAGAGGGGCAGAGAGAGAGGCAGAGAGAGAGGCAGAGAGAGAGGCAGAGAGAGGCAGAGAGAGGCAGAGAGGCAGAGAGGCAGAGGCAGGTGGGTTTCTATGACTTGGAGGCCAGCCTCCTGTACTTAGAGTGACCCTGTAACAAACTTAACAAATAATAAGAATGCCTACCAAAAAAAAAAACCCAAACCAAAAATAAACCAAAACAAACAAACAAAAAAAAAAAACCCCAACAAAATCCCCAAGCAAAACAAAAACTCCAAAAACTGGAGAAGCAGAGTTAGCATGTTAATATGAATGTCTATAATAAATAGCACAAAGCTTGCTCTTAGAGTATGCAAATGCTCTGTAATGGGGTCACATGCCCTCATACCATACCTAAACACAGAATTAAGCAGTTAGCACTGTAGGGAAAGCTTCAGGAGTCTACAAGCCTCCCAATATGACTGAAAGACATGTGACAAAGCAATGTTTAAAAAAGTCAGTGTTCTGAAAACTTGATGAGGAAAGTAGTTTGGAAACTAATGAAGACAGTGTTATTAGAGAACTTTGGTTAAAACTATTTTGATTGTTGTTTTAAAAGATTGTGTTTGTGGGTAGTGGTAGCGTTTCACATGTGAAGTTGAGTGCCCATAGAGGCTAGCAGAGGGCATCAGATCCCATGGTGTTGGAGTTGTAGGAGTGAGCTGCCTAACTTGGGTACTGGGCACTGAAGTAGACCCTCTGCAAATAAGAGCTTCTTAACCCCTGGCCCCTCATTCTTTTATTAAAGACACTGTAGTCCAGGAAATCCTGAAACTTACAATGGAATTTTGCATATAAATTAGGTTTTAATTCTATTTAACTATACCTTGAAAATATTTTATGCTGAGTAATAGTTTTTGTTTAATTAAAGCAGTTGGTGACCTGACAGATGTTCAATTAGGTGTATTAATGGGCAACCTACAGTAATATTTTCATCTCTGTCTCTCAAGTGCTAGGATTCAAAGCATGTGCCATCATACTGTGGAATAAGCAAACCTAGGACCCTGCACATATCAAGCAAGTGTTCAACCTCTAAACTACGCACTCAGCCATTGTTTGGAGAATAGGCTGTTACTGTGCAGTCCATTGTTGCTCCAAACTTGGAATCCTTCTTCCTCCTACTTGTAACGTTAGGGATTACAGATCTGCCATATAGTTCCTGGCCTCAGACTTCTCAAGATAAGGGCCAGGTGTTATCTTAAAAGAAAAAACCAGTTAACCTATAGTAAAAATACTGATATGGCATAGGTGGAAAATCACCGAACTCTTTTTAATCATGGAAAAAACCATTTTATTATTACAGATCTTAAAAAGCATACAGCTGATGAAAATCCAGACAAAAGCACGTTAGAAAAAGCTATTGGATCGCTAAAAGAAGTAATGACGTAAGCAGTCCATGTTTTACTGTGCGTGTGCGTGCATGTGCGTGCGTGCGCGTGTGTGTGTGTGTGTGTGCGTGTGTGCGTTTGCGTTTTCGAGAGACAGACAGACAGAGGGTGTGAACACATGGGCTTCATGCAAGGTAAGTGGGGGTCAGAAGACAATGGCGGCTGTTTCTTCCTTCCTCTTTTACATGGAATTATGGGATATGGAGCTGTAAGTGCTTTTACCTGTAGATCCATCTTGCTAGCATGCTTCTATGTTTTTACTGGATTAGGCTGGAAGTGGTAATCTTTGTCATAAACAATAGAAAAGTATCAATGCTTTTGTAAATTATCTAAGTTCTTTCTCTAGTAGTATGGCTACGGTTAAACACTGAGTATTGTAAGACTATATTGTTCAAAATATTTATTTCTGACATTAATTATATATGCAGAGATGGTAATGGAAATTTGAAATTAGCCATGAGTGCACAGATAGATCTTCTTGTGTCTCACAGAAAGGCCTTTTCATGTCATCCCCATGCACATGGTCTTATGGGGATGTTCTGATTTCAGTTAAATTCTGATTCACAAAGATGTGTAAACCTTGCATTTGTAGGTCCTCTCACCAGCTGAATTTTCTTTTTCCTACTACTTTTTATATTTCTTAAATAAATTTTCTCATGTTAATTAGACTTCATTCAGTGAATGAAGTCTTTACACATTCCTTAAATTCATAAAGTTTCCTCTAGAAGCAGTAGTGGTTGTAGCTGTTCTCTTTGCAGGGAAGTGACTGCCATAGGACTGGAGGGAAAACAATTCTTTAACTCAAAGTGTGTTTCAAACAACAAGTATTCTACAGGCTAACTGTATCTGTAAATGTAAATCATGAGTAAAATGTTCCACAGTGAAACATAGCATTTCTGAAAGATTCCTTGGAACATGTTTTAATAGCAAGATGTTTTGAAGGAGTATTTATCTGATTCATGTATCATAATTAATGCACCCACATGAAAGTTAGGTTTTGTTTTTTTTTTTTTTTTTTTTTTCTAACTGGGGACCCATCCATCTTGTCTACCCAGGGCCTTGCCTTCACTTCCTAGGCATTCAGCACTCTACCACTGAGCCAAATCCCTTATCAACCCTCAAATGTTTTGAGGTTTTTTGTGACATGAGATTTATTTGTGTACTGATTTCAGTGTCTGTACTAAAAGAAGTTTAACAAAACAACCATTAATTTTTCAGACATATCAATGAGGATAAGAGAAAAACAGAAGCACAGAAGCAAATTTTTGATGTTGTTTATGAAGTAGATGGATGCCCAGTAAGTAGCTTTTGTTGATTACCATTGAATTTCCTGCTTTAATGAGGTTTCTAAGGTCTCAATGTAAGCAGTCTCAGGCTGCAGAGATGCCTCTGGTTGTGAGCACTTGCTGCTGGACCCTCGTCCAGTGACTCACGGCCTATGACTTCAGCTACGGGGGACTGGAGGCCCTCTCCTGGGTTCTGAGTGTACAGTTATGCAAACAGCATATATGCAAGGAGACAACATACACATAAGTAAGAAAAACAGAAACAGATCTTTAAAAATATATTGACAATCTTACCACCACTTTTGAATGACAACTTATAATACTTACTTGGTAACATTTGACTTCTTCTATTAATGTTCACAGGCTAATCTATTATCTTCTCATCGAAGCCTAATACAAAGAGTGGAAACAGTTTCTCTTGGTGAGCACCCCTGTGACCGAGGAGAACAAGTCACTCTCTTCCTCTTCAATGACTGCCTTGAGGTAAATGCATACTCACTGATGTTTAACACTGATGTATCTTGTGATCTCCCTAAGTATTTAAAATAAATCTTTAATTGAAGTACAATATAGAAATTGGGGTATATTCAGTTATTTTTTTTTTTAAAAAATGAGACCAATTGCTGATTTCATAGTGTGGAATACTATGGAATACTTTTGGGAGAAAGTCTAATATTAAGTTTGATACAAATTTCCAGACTGCAAATTAAGTCAGGATTCCTTTCAAGTAAATGCTTAGATGATGAGTTGTGGGGAACCTTGTTTTTATGTATATTCAAGATCTACAAATTGGGGTTTTGTTTTGTTTTTAATTAAAGTGTAAGTAGCCTTTTGTAGCCAAGATGAAGGCAGTTGAAGAGCTAATTTGATAACTTAGTACTGTGACTCCTTGATTTCTTCCTTTTCTATGTTGATAGTGTCTCATTCTATAGCCCCAAACTAGCCTTGACTTCTGGGCAGTCCTTCCACTCCAGCCTCCCCAAGTGCTGGGATGACAGGCATGAGCCACAATGCCAAATTGGAATCTTCAAAATAAGAAGGCTGTTGGTGAGATGTAATAATACTAATTCTAAAACTCACCTGTGTATGTTCACAGGCAAATATTGAGTTCTATATACTTTTAATTAAGGCTTCTTTCTATTTTTTAACATGTATTTTTAAATACTTAACCAATACAATGAGGGTGTCTTAGGGATTCTAATGGCTGCACCATTTCTAAAGCAACCTGGGGAGGAAAGGGTTTATTTGGCTTACACTTCCTCAGCACTGTTCATCATCAAGGGAAGTCATGGCAGGAACCTGAAGTCAGAAGCTGAGTCAGGCCACTCTCAAAACTTTCTCCTCCTCCTCCTCCTCCTCCTCCTCCTCCTCCTCCTCCTCCTCCTCCTCCTCCTCCTCCTCCTCCTCCTCCTCCCCTCTCCTCCTCTTCTTCCTCTTCTCCTCCTCCTCATCATCATCATTAAAAAAGAACCTAGGACTACCACCAGCCCAGGCATGGCAGGAATGGCACCACCCACAGTGGACTGGGCCCTCCCACATCAATCGCTGAGGAAAATGTCCTGTAGGCTTGCCTATAGCCTCATCTTATGGAGGCATTTTCTTTTCTTTTCTTTCTTTCTTTTTTTTTTTTTGTTTTTTTTTTTTTTCCCGGAGCTGGGGACCGAACCCAGGGCCTTACACTTCCTAGGCAAGTGCTCTACCACTGAACTAAATTCCCAACCCCATGGAGGCATTTTCTTAAATAGGTTCTTTCCTTTTAGATGACTTCAGCTGTGTCAGGTTGACATTAAACTATCCAGCACAGGTAGAAAGGAATGCGGTATTTTTTATGTCGAAAAAAGATGTTCATTTGGTAAAGTAGACAATAACAAGAATACACTAGGACATGTTTGTTACTGGGAAACTTTTCTGTTGCCCTCATCAAAAAGTGCCTGCTGGCTTTGCTTTTTCTTCTAAGTCTGTCCATTTCTGCATTGCTTCTTTAAAGAGCTCCGCTTGTCCATTATGTTTTTTCTTTAAGGTGTGAAACACATAGAGACCAGGCAGTGAGATCTCAGGGAAGCTCTGTCTCTGATAAAGTAGAGGGCTGGACTTAGAGGTTCAGAAGTGATACTTTCATTTAGCTAATAATGGCACAAAACATGCAAAATAGTGAGAATCTGATACACAGTTGACCATGTGGCGTGAAATAATCATGAAGTCATACACTGGGTGGTTGTGAACGGCCTGAATCTCCCCCAGTAAGTTCTCGACCTGCTCTGCTTTTGAGAGCAAGGTCAGGAGTCAGTCTTAACCCCATCTTACCTGTAGTAGGTACATTATCCAGGGCTTAGCCGTGTATAGTCTCACTGTTTTCTTCATTTCTGTTAATGTGTTTTGAGGTTTGTCCTGTTGAAATCTCTAGGTCTGCTGGCCTCATTCTGTTAGGTTAGGTTATTTAGATGTCCTTAACAATTTGTTAGGAATTTATTTTAGCTTTTAGTACAGCACTGACTTATTTTGATATTTTTTAAAATTTTATATCCCCTTCATATTTTACCATAATTACCTCATGACATCCCTTCTGCTTTAATTCTTATTGTGTCAATCCCTGTACCTTCTCAGGTCCTAGCCTCAGTTTCTTCACCTTCGTGAGTCCTGTGACTTTTTGTTCTCCTGTGTCCTAGTCAGGGTTAATAGTGCTGTGATGAAACACCAGAAAGGGCTTACCCTTCCATGTCACTGTTCATCCTCAAAGGAACTCAGGACAGGAACTCAAACTTGGCAGGAACCTGAAGACAGGAGCTGATGCAGAGGACATGGAGGGGTGCTGCTTACTGTCTTGCTCATCATGGCTTGCTCAGCTGCTTTCTTAGAGAACCCAGGACCCACAGCCCAAGGATGGCCCCACCCACAGTAGACTGGGCCCTCCTACATCAGTCTCAAATAAAAGAATTGCTCTAAGGCTTGCCTGTAGGGCTGAGTCTTATGGAGGCATTTTGTCAGTTGAGGTTCCCTCCTCTGATGACTTGAACTTATTTCAAGCTGACTAAAAGTCGTCAGCATTCCCACTAGCCTCCATCTCATTGCCTGAATAGAAACTGCTGTCTCTCTTCTCATTGTTTATTTTATTTTTAGTCTAGCAAGTACTGGCCTGGTAATCTGTGCCTCATCCTCTCCGCATATCCATTACTAGTGTGTGTACCCCCAGCTCAGCCGCTTGAGTTTTAAGACAGAATCTTGCTATGTCTCCTAGGCTGGTGTGAACTACCTCAGCCTCTGAAGTGCTGGCTTACAGACGTGTCACCGCCCTGTTCAGCTACCATATTTCAGATAATAAGTGTGAACTTCAGAATCCACTTTCCTAGGCAGACCTTTAGTATTTCACTCACTCACTTAAGAAAAATAAACAGCAAAATTGAAGTAAAGTTACTTTTAATATTTTAGTTCTAGAGAACATAAACCTATAGCAATCACTATACTTCTACATTAAGAACAATTGAATATCAGTAAAATCTGTATATCTTAATATACTTTTAATAATTTATTTTCCATTTGAATATTTTGTCTGATTTAGTTTTTTAAATTTTTTTTTAAGAATTATTTATTTTATTTATATGAATACATTGTTGCTGTCTTCAGACATATCAGAATAGGGCATTGGATCCCATTACAGGTACTTGTGAGCCACCATGTGGTTGCTGGGATTTGAACTCATGACCTCTGGAAGAGCAGTCAGTGCTCTTGACCTCTGAGCTACCTCTCCAGCCCTGGGTTTTTATTTTAAACCTTGGTTTATTAGTGTTTGTCATCAATTTTAATACTCTTCTTGTTTCCTCTTTAGAAAATTAATCTTAAAATTAATATATTTCATTAGCCAAACAAACAGAATGCATGTCCATTCATTGCTTAGTAATCAGAGTATCTGCTGCCTACTTTTCACGGTGTGTGTGTGTGTGTGTGTGTGTGCGCGCGCGTGCCTTTATATTTGTGCTACATATGTATGACATGTGGGATAGACATGTCCGTGTGTGCTTTAGCGTGGTTATGATTTAATAACTAGCTCATCTTATTCAATACCAGGTAATATATTTTTTAACTGTGTTTCTCATACTCATGATTACCAATCTCAATTCAAGTACATATTTATGTTCATTTTGTGTTAATGCCTTTCAATAAAATCTGTATTGCTGCAAAGGAGGTTTCTTTTTTTCTTTCTTTCCTTTTTCTTTTGGTAAAAATCTCAATATATCACGAATCACAAGATCTTTCTGATTTTGCTCTTCTCCAGTTACCCATCTCTTCCTTTTGCATGGGTATCCAGTTAAGGTAAAGTTATAGCCAATACAGCACTTTGAATTTATAATCCCTATTGCTTTTGTGTGTGTTTTTGTTGTTGTTATTTACTTTTTGAGACAGCCTCACTGTGTAGCGAGGTGGCCTGGCACTGAAAGTCCTCTCCTGCAATAGCCTCCCGAGGGTGGGGTTTGAGGTGTTGGATGAGTGCTTCATTACTCCTATGAAGCTTCCCTTTGTCAGTATTCTTCAAGCAGTCATAAGGGCAGGGACTGTCTGATAGATACTTCTTCTGTATTCTGTCACTAGGAGAGATTTCAAATCCGTAACTTAAACTAAAATTAACACCATTTAGAACTCTAGACTCCTGCCCCAGAACAGCTGTCCCTCATGTTCTTGTCCTTTCATGGGGGACTCTTTGCCCTCCCTGTCCCTAGGCCTGTTTTTCTGATTGAACTTTCCTAATAAGGACATGAGTGTCTGGCTGTGTAATTACATGTGTGCTTTTCGTCAGTCTCTGGCTTTGATCGCGTAGTAACTGGAATGGCTCATCCTCAGATTAGTTGCCTATACATTTATGTGATTGTTGCTGTTATTTTTAAATGTGCAAAGTTTGGCTTTATCACAATAATGATTATGACATTCCCCTTACAATCAGATAGCAAGAAAACGGCACAAGGTTATTGGCACTTTTAGAAGTCCTCATGACCGCACCCGGCCACCAGCTTCTCTGAAGCACATTCATCTAATGCCTCTTTCTCAGATTAAGAAGGTGCTGGACATCAGAGAGACAGAAGGTAAGCTTCTGGGAGAAGCATTAGTTAAATAAGAATAGCTTGTCCTCAGTGAGGCTTAGATTTATTGCTTTGTTTTGTTTTGTTTTGTTTTTTTTTAATGTATACAGTTTCTTCACATGTGGCTCGGCTCTCCTAAAGTAATTGCTCTCCATCTCAAATCCATTTCTAGGTACAGACTCAATGTTTTCATTGTTTCAAATGAAAGTGTTATATCAACTTGGGGAATATCCTTGGTTAAGAGTCAAACATTTTTAAATGGCTATCCATTAAAATTGCACTTAAACTTGTCTGATTCCTACATCAAAACTTACTAATTCTTCAGAATCCAAAATAAATAACCAGTTTTATTCTGGACCTCGTATTTTTAATATATTTTTTTCTTACCAATGGTGCATTTTTGGTTCTTTTTTCTTTTTTTCCCATTAAAAATTGTGCATGGCTGTTTATTTAGTCTGAATGTCTGTGTACTACATTCATACAGTGCCCATAGAGGTCAGAAGAGGGCACACGTCTCCCTGGGAGTCAGCTAAGAAGGTTGTGAGGCCTGTAGGTGGTGGGAATGGACCCAAGTTCTCTGGCAAAGAAGCCAGTGAGGTTTTAACCACTGAGCCATCTCTCCTGCTCTAGGAATGTCTTTAAGATTTGGGAAGGTGGTTGTGGGAATAATGACAAGGCAGGCCAAGGTGTAAGGGTGCTTGCTGCCAAGGCTGACCTGACCTCCATCCCTGGGACCCACACAGTGGAAGAAAAGAACTCACTTCCCACTTTGTCCCCTAAAGCACACATTATCTAGCATGTGAGTGTTCATAAGAACAGACTATACCAATTTTTAAGAAAAGATAGAGCAGAGCTTATTAGTAGATGTGCGTGAAATAAATAGCCCACAGTACCTGGTAACTTGGCACAGGCTTAGATCGCGCACTTGTGCATATGCATGCACATGGAAAAGATGGGTGTTTTGGCTCACTCTGATACTAGCATTTGCAAGGCAGAAGCAAGCAGATCTCTGAGTTTGAGTCCAGTTATGGGTACACAGTGAGTCACTATTCTCAAAAATAGTAAAAAATAAGTGGGTATGTGTACATATGTGTGCACACATGCTCCTGTGTATTGCATGTGTGCTAGTTTTCTCTTGTTACAAAATTCCTGAGATAATGTATTTTTTTTCTTTTTTTTCGGAGCTGGGGAGCGAACCCAGGGCCTTGCACTTGCTCGGCAAGCGCTCTACCACTTAGCTAAATCCCCAACCCCGAGATAATGTATTTCTAAAAATACTTTGGCTGATGATTTTGGAGATTTCAGTTCATTCTCTTGGTCCCACTGCTGTGAATGGTGTGAATGAACGGTGGTGACATGGTTCATCATGTCTGACACCACGTGCTGGAGCCTCATGGCAGAGCTGTGAAGTGGAAGTGGTCAGGGTCCCACAATCCCCCCAGTGCATGGCCTCAGCCATCTAGAACTCCCACTCATGCCTAGGTGGAGACCAAGCCTTTAACACAGCTTTTGGTGACATGCTGATCCAAATTAGAGCACTGTCTCAAGGGAAACTTTTCCTTTTTAATTTGATTAGCATTTGATTTTTCTTTACGTCTGAAAAGGCTAGAGATAGCATCTACCTTTTTTTTTTTTAAAAAAAACAAAACATTTATTTATTTATAAATTTTATGTCTGAGTACAATGTAGCTGTCTTCAGACACACAAGAAGAGGGCATTGGATCCCATTCCAGATGGTTGTGAGCCACAATGTGGTTGCTGGGATTTGAACTCACGACCTCTGGAAGAGCGGGCAGTGCTCTTAACCACTGAGCCATCTTTCCTTTCCAGTCCCTTTTTTTTTTTTTTTTTCCAGCTCCCTTTTCTCTTGTGTGTTGTGCTAATCAGACCCAGGGCTTTGCACCTGCTTGTCTAGCACCCTACCACCGAGCACATCTCCAGTGCACAGGAACTTACAAAACTGTTTTTTTTTTTTCCACCTGTTTAACTCTGGCTATTAGAGCCTAGGGTGAGACATTTATTTAAATTTGGCAGAGTAGTGGTTGTGAAAGTGTTCATTACACACATTAAGGAGTGTCTTTAAGATACAGATCAGGGAGGTAGTCTCTTTATAACCCGAGGTCAGACCCAGGGACCCTTGTGATGGAGAGAGCTGTCCTGTCCTACAAGGCTCTGGCCTCCACATGTTCATTCATAGCAATTTTGTTTGCTTGTTTTCGTTTTTTCTTAAAAATTTTTAGCATTAATTTTAAAATTCGTTATTTTAGCATCTCTATTACAAAGCAATTAATGTTTCAATGTGATTTATGTAACTTCCTAGTGATAGATGCTCTCATATTAGTTTTGAAGTTAAATACTAGAATGCTAAGAAATGGTAACTATTTTGCATTAAACTATCAGTAAGACATTTGAATGTCAAAGAGAACAATCCTTACTTATTCTCAGTTTACTTTGGTTCCTAATACAGTATATGTGGTTATAATATTTTTTCCCACTGCTTCAAATGACTGTACTGATGCTCTTTTTAATTTGAAAAAAAAAAAAAAAAAAGGGAAGAGAGGAGGTAGTTGGTTTTGGTGCTCTGTGGAAGTGAAATATCTGACAGCTAAGGAGTAACACTGTGTATGGTTATTCTGGAACCCTAGACTGTCATAATGCCTTTGCCTTGCTTGTGAGGCCACCAACAGAGCAGGCCAACGTGCTGCTCAGCTTCCAGATGACGTCAGAGGAGCTTCCAAAGGAGAGCTGGCTGAAGATGCTGTGTCGACATGTTGCCAACACCATTTGTAAAGCAGATGCTGTAAGTTCTTAAACCTGTGTCAAATGCAGGGATAAGCGTGCACAATGCACTCAGACATTTCCAATGGTGAGGTAGTCATGAATTGGAGAGAGCCTTTAGTTTTATTCACATACTGAAAAACCTAGGTTGTCTGGGGAAAAGGTTTTTTAAATTTTTAGACACATGAAATATCCCTAGAGTCCCTCATTCCCAGATGGTCAGTTTTAACTTTCTAGCTCTGTAGCTGCAGTTTAGTGAGGCTTTGGGGGCACTTGGAATGCACCGTTTGCCTTTTGTAGATGCTTTTCCTTATAATCAGAGAATTTAATATATGGACATTAATGTAATTTGGCATATATAATGTATTGTGTAGCTGTTTTGTAAGTTGTTTTCTAACTTTTAGTTTTTTAAATTATAAAACTACCTTTTTGTGTTTGCCAATGTTTTGCCTGTATGTATGTTTGTGGCCTGGTGCTCCTGGAGCCTAGAAGAGGCCATTGGATTCTCCTGGGTCTGTAGTTACACATGGCTGTGAGCCACCATGTGGATGCTGGGAATCAAACTCGGGTTCTCAAAGGAGCTGCCAGTGGTGCTCTTAGCTACTAAGTCATCTTTCTACCCCTTTGAAATCCAGTAATGGAGATCTTTGTTCAATGATGTCCAAAGTTTCTGCAAGCGCTCTTCATTCCTGTTTTTCTGTGACTGTATTTTAAGATGGCTCAGTATTTTATTTTTATTGCTTGACTTATCCTGACATTGATGCTTTCTTCTATTGTCTTTGTAACATTGTGAATTTTTTCTCCACAATGATTTTTAAATTGCTTCCATCAGTATTAAGTGTCCCTGTTGAGTCTTTACTGTCTTCTTGAAACTTGAGATTTCTTAAAACATTCTTTTTTAAGTTGCAGAGTATATAGTCCATCATAGTGGTGAAGCCAGGGCAGTAGGGGCTCCAAGTGGCTGGTCAGATCCTCCCCCAGTGAGGAGGGAGGCAGAGAGTGACGCTTGTGCTCGTTTCTCCTTCACTTTCTAACATTGGTCAGCCTCAGAGTGATGCAGAAGAGTGCCACCCACAGTAGACAGGCCTCGGAACATCAGTTATCTTAATCCAAATAACCCTCCAAAGGTGTGCCAGGAGGCCTGGCTTCCATGAGATTCTAGACTCACCGTAAGATTCTAGAGTAGCCATACTAGTGGCAAAGGCAGTCTTTCAGCTGTTGGTTAGCATGGTTCTTCAGCTGAGTCCCTGGCTTTGGGACTTTGTGCAGTATTGGTTTCATCATGGTGTGCCCTTTGGTGAGTTTCAAGTCCAGGACTTAATTCTTCCCAGGCCAGAGACATCTTGCCACTTTGTTTCAAGTGGACAAGAGAGTGATGCATCCTTCTTCAGTGCATCTTGCCCCTTGGTTAAGTCAAAAGTAGACACTCATCTGGCTTTCCTTAGCACTTAGGACTCTCTTGTTTACTCTCATTGTCCGTCTTGCTCAGCCACTATCTTGCTTCGCTCCTATCCTGTACTTTCTATTGGCGTTCTTAGGTACAAATAGTATTGGCAGAATATTCCTCCTTCAATGTGCTTGGAACCCTAAATGTCGCACATGTTGGCAAGTTTTTCAGATTGTGGACTGTCTGTTGACTTTCCTGGTCAGGTATCTCTCTCATCTGAAGTTCTGTGATAAGTTGCTCCAGAACTCAGTATTGAGTGTACAGTATTTTATGGAACACTTTGGATTTCAAATTGTTGGATTATGATTTCACGTTATTAGATTAGGGAAGCTTGACTATAGTAAAAGAGAGAGCATTTTGTTTTCTTTCTCATTGAAACCCGTGGAAGCTTGCTTTTCCTATCAGGATAAGTTGCCAGTCTAATTTCCCCACAGCAACTCTGGAAGTACCTTTATATTAGACCAATTACAGTGAAGAGCTGGGTGTGGTGATTGGAAGGAAATTAGGTACCAGCTATTTGAGATTCTGTAGTAGCTCTTGGATGAATTCAAAGTTCCTTGGAAGACAACCTGATCTTCATATAGATAGGGTCAGGTTGTTAGATAGAGAGCCCTCACTGCAGAAACGATACAGTGAATAGAATGTGTTGCTGAAACAGATTGACACTGTTCAATAATAGTATTAAGGTTAGTGGGGCTAACACTGTTCCACCATTACATCTGCCTTCTGACCATAGTGATGGTCACACACGACATACACAGTAGGGGGCAGGATGGCTTATGCAGTCCTTTCTAGGAGCATACTCTAACATTGCAATGCAAAGCTACTGGGAAGTTTGGCTTCAAATGCAATTATTGGCTTATTAGCTATAAGATGAATAATCATATTAGAACTGAACTACAAGCAACAAATGCAGAGAATTTCAGATAATATAATTATCCACAAGATGGCAGCAAACATTTACCTATGTACTGATTTATACTTCTATCACAGAATTATTCTAGTCGGTTGAAATTCTTTTTCCTTAAGATTTGCTTATGCATTGAAAGATTTGGTGACATCAGTAAGCTCTTTTCTGAGTTTAAGGTTTCACACATAGTAAAAAAAAAAAAAAATTTAAAGCCCCTAGTTTAATGTCTAATTTGAGAATATTTTGCCATGTTGAAGAAAGTATGTTTCTAAATATGTATGTTCAAATGATATAAATATATGTACAACTGGTGTATTTTTAAAAAGCATTTCAGGTTCTTTGAATCAATAGTTTTTTAAAAAAACTTCCTGGTACCCTGACCAGTAGATGCTTGCTTGTTTGTTGTTGAAGTCTCCTTCCTTCTTTGACATGTAATCCCAGGGAGCCCTCAGGCTTGAAGCAGCCTTCTTGACTTAGCCTCTCAGACCCTAGGATTACCACAGCAGCTTGAGGCTGTTTAACTGAGTAAAATAAGTATGATTATTTTATTGAATATACTGTTTCATTTATTGTGACCATTTGTAAATGGGTTAACAAAGCTTTCAGGATGAAAGAAAACTTTAAAACAATGCATGTGAAACTAAAGCTGAGAAAATGGCTGATGATTGTACAGCAAACTCTAGGACTCAGGCTCCTTTATTCTCACTCAAACCTTTTATTGGTTCTATGAATTTCACATCATGTGCCCCAGTCCCATTCTTCTCCTGTCTTTTACCCTTGCAACCTCCCCCACTACAGAAATGAGAACATTCTTGTGGAAGCTGTACTGGGTCACAATGTATCCCACAGTGTAACCTTTTGTCCACACTTCTTTGCTTGCAAGTGTTCATTTTAATGACTTTGGTCTAGTTGAGGCTTCTGACTTCTGCTACACTATGAATACTGGAACCAGCGGGACTCCTCTCAGATATCCTGTTGTTGCCCTGTGTCATGGAGAGCTTGTGGTTTTGGATCTGTAGGACTGGCCCCCTCATGCACTCCAGCAGTTCATTGCTGGGGTAGATGTTATGGGGGGTAGGGGACAAATTCAAAGCCCTGGATTGGGGCCTGAGCTGACCAGCCTGACGACTCTCCAATCTCGCACCATTGGGCCAGCTCGTAGAAATCAGGGTCAGTTCTACTGTTTGAGCAGCTGAAGGATACAGCCAGCTCTCTTGCCTGTCCTAGGTGGCATGGCAAAAGTGGGGGAGGGGATCTCACCAACAACATTTCACAGCAGGGCTGGCTCTCCAGTGTTCACACCCTTAGGGATGGCTCATCTGCACCCCCACCACCATGGTCATCTCTACTGTGCTGCTTAGGCAAAGTGCAGTGCTCCCTCTCCTAAGTGCTGCAGCAGGTGAAGAAAGGGGCCAACTCTTTTGCTCTCATGATCCCAGTGTTAGGTTTCCTGCCTGCCAAAGGTGGCAGAGGTGAGGGGGAGAGGAGGAAGGTATCTTTCCTTTGTCCATGCTACTGCAAGGGAGTGGTAGAAGGGAGATGAGCGGTAAGGTAAGCTCTCCTCATGCTGATTCACTGGGTAACTCACCTATAACTACTGCATTGTTGGGAGAAGGGTGCTATCCCTAGTCTGGCAGCTAGCTAGGGTTAGGGTCAGTCAGCTCTGTCACTTTCATAGCTCTGAGCCAGTTCTGCACACCCTCAGATACCAGTATGTTCCTAAGGGACAGCCCAGTCAGGGACATCCCCTGGCCTTTGGGAACAGATCCCTGCTGCTGCAAGGCCATGGACCCAGGTTGCAGCACAGCCCAGGATCCAGGAGGTGTCACTGGCCACTCACACCACCTCACTACCCCTGAGCCTCCAGTTCCTCTGCTCTCTGTGCCCACACCCTTCTGTTTTTCTTCCCTATTTCTCTGCCATTGACTTGCTCTACTTAGTGCCTCTTGGGGACTCTGGGTGTCGGGGGTCATCTCACATGTGGTCACAGGACCACTTGCTATGCCCAGGTCGTTAAATATAGTGCCGGGTAGGGGTCATCTTGGATATGGTCTGCTCCCCCGGTCCTTTGTGGTGCCAGACTGGTGTCATCTTGGGCTCAGCTCCTCACTGGGTCTCCCTGAGTGGTCTCATGCAGGGCTAGTCTGTCTTGGGCTCATTCCTGACCAGGTGCCATGATCCCAGGGGTAATCTTCTAGGGTCCAGTGCGCTTCCTATCTGGATGCTCATCTGGACCTTTGAGGCACCAGACTGGTGATCATCTCGAGCTAGCTTCCCATCCCGGACTCCTGGCACTGGACTGGTGATCATGCCAGACTTGCTTTTTCCAGGGAATGGTAAGGCTACTGATTATTTAAATGTTCACAAATCAGAACACTGCGTGAAGACATAGCCTGTCTTTCTGCCACCTACTGATGCACATGTTACATAACAGCCATGTCTGTAAGTCCTCTGGCAGGCCGGTCAAACCTTTGTGTTATCTCTGCTCCCTCAGAGTGTAAAGTGTAAAGTTTAGTCTGCTTAAAGTGTTAACTCAGAATGTATACAGGGAAATTTCCAGTCTGTTGCCAACATTCTCAGTCAGGGATTTTTTTTTTTCATGTATGTGACAGACACACTCACACACACACCACACACACATACACATACACATACACATCCTTTAATTCCAGTAGTATAGTTTTATGAATAAATGAACTCAAGCATTATTATATTTTGCCAATATAGTTAGTCTGGAAGTAACTTAGATTAAATGCCCTAAGCCATCATTTAGTATTTTTGCCACTAATTCAATATTTCTATTGAAAATAAAATACATATTCTATTTCTTGGGGCTGGAGAGGCGGCTCAGTGGTTAAGAGTACTGGCTGTTCTTGCATCGTACTCAGGTGCTGTTCCCAATACCCACATGCTAGTTTAAAACCCTCTGTATCCAGATGCCCATGTCTATACTCTGCGGCCACCAGGCGCACATGTAGTGTGCAGACATACATTCATACATGCATACAGGCAAAATATTCATGTACATAATAAAATGTTCTATGTCTTGATTTTAATTGCTCCCACCAATTGCTTATGAATAGCGGTATTTTGATTTTCTTAGTCTTGTAAGCAGAATTATAACTAAAGGGAATAGACAGAGGACCTATAGGAAGAGATTTGTTCTTGTGAAGTCAGTAATATTTATTATGAAGTTAATATGATTTTTATTTTTAACTATTCTGCAAATTATATGTAAGATACATAGCCCTGAGTATTCAAAATTGTTGGATACTAAATGTTAAGATCCCCAGTATTCCAGATTTTCAATTTTTCTACATTTTTAAATATTTGCATATGCATAATATGATAAATTGGGTATTATGCAAATTTAAGCCTGTAATTCTTTTGTTTCTTATACTCATAGTCCAAAGATAACTTTTTTTTGTGCCTGTGGATGTTCACTAACTAGCCTGAGAGGTGAGCTTACAGAAGGAAAGGAAGAAGGGCCGGATGTTAGTGAGATGCTTTTGATTGACTTATACCAGAAATGTGAGAACATTTTTTTTTCTTTTTTCTTTTTTTCGGAGCTGGGGACCGAACCCAGGGCCTTGTGCATTCCTGAGTTTTCCAAGACTTTTACCATGAAGGGGTGCTGAATTTTGTCAAATGCTTTCTCAGCATCTAAGGAGATGATCATGTGGTTCCCCCCTCCCAGTTTGTTTGTGTGGTGGGTTTGTTGATGGATTTCTGTATATTGAACCATCCTTGCATTCCTGGGATGAAGCCTACTTGATCATGATGGATGATTGCTTTGATGTGTTCTTAGATTTGGTTTGCTAGAATTTTATTGAGTATTTTTGCATTGATATTCATAAGGGAAATTGGTTCTCTGTTTCTTTGTTGGGTCTTTGTGTGGTTTAGGTATCAGCGTAATTGTGGCTTCAAAGAAAGAATTGGGTAGTTTTCCTACTGTTTGTATTTTGTGAAATAGTTCAGGGAGTGTTGGTATTAGTTCTTTGAACATTTCATAGAATTCTGCACTAAACCCATCTGGTCCTGGGCTTTTTTTTGGGGGGGTTGGGAGACTTTTAACGACTGCTTCTATTTCTTTAGGGTTTATGGGACTGTTTAGATGGCTTATCTGATCTGGATGATTTCACTTTGGTACTTGGTATCTATCTAGATTATTGTTCATTCCCTCCAGTTTTGTTGAGTATAGGCTTTTGTAGTAGAATCTGGTTGTGTGTTTTTTTTTTTTTTTATTTCTTCAGTTTCTGTTATCTCCTTTTTCATTTCTGATTTTGTTAATTTGGATACAGTCTCTCTGACATCTGGTTAGACTGGCTAAGTGTTTATTTATCTTGTTGATTTTTCTCAAAGCTGCCAGTTTTTTGTTTTTTGGGTTTTTTTTCTTCCTTTTGATTCTTTTTATAGTCCTACTAGTTTCTACTTGGTTGATTTCAGCCCTGAGTTTAATTTAATTATTTCCTGCCTTCTACTCCTCTTGGGTATATTTGATTCTCTTTGTTCTAGACCTTTCCATGTGTTGTCAAGCTGCTAGTGTTTGCTCTCTCCAGTTTCTTTTTGAAGGCACTCAGGGGTATGAGTTTTCCTCTCAGCACTGCTTTCACTGTGTCCCATAATTTTGGGGTATGTTGTTACTTCGTTTTCATTTAATTCTGAAAAATCTTTAATTTCTTATTTCTTCCTTAACCAAGTTATCACTAAGTAGAGCGTTGTTTAGGTCCTGTGTATGTGGACTCCTATCGCTTTTGTTGTCATTCAAGACCGGCCTTAGTCTGTGGTGATCTAATAGGACCCACAGGATTATTTCTATCTTCTTGTATCAGTTGCTGCTTGTTTTGTGACTGATTATGCGGTCATTTTTGGAGAAGGTACGATTAGGTGCCAAGAAGAAGGTATATCCTTTTGTTTTAAGATGAAATGTTCTATAGATATGTGTTAAATCCATGTGGTTCAGAACTTGTGTTAGTTTTCCTGTGTCTCCATTTTCTGTTTCCATGATTTGTCTATTGAGATTGGGACGTTAAAGTCTCCCACTATTAATGTGTGATGTGCATTGTGTGTTTCAGCTTTAGTAAAGTTTCTTTTATGAATGTGGCTGCCCTTGAATTTGGAGCATAGATATTCAGAATTGAGAGTTCATTTTGATAGATTTTTTTTCTTTGAGTATGAAGTGTTTTTATCGTTTTTTGATAACTTTTGATTGAAAGTCGATTTTATTCAACATTAGAATGGGTACTCCAGCTTGTTTCTTGGGACCATTAGCTTTGAATATTTTTTCCCAGCCTTGTACTCTGAGGTAGTGTCTGTCTTTATTACTTTGGTATGTTTCCTATATGCAGCAAAATGCTGGGTCCTGTTTACGTATCTATTCTGTTAGATTTTATTGGGGAATTGAGTCTTTTGATGTTAAGAGATATTAAGGTGTAGTGATGCTGTTATTTTTGTTGTTAGAGGTGGAATTATGTTTGTGTGGGTATCTTCTTTTGGGTTTGCTGAAAGATTACTTCCTTGCTTTCTCTAGGGTGTAGTTTTCCTCCTTGTGTTGGAGTTTTCCATCTATTATCCTTTTAGGACTGGATTTGTGGAAAGATATTGTGTAAATTTGGTTTTGAGAGTTTTGCTGGATACAGTAGCCTGGGCTGGCATTTGTGTTCTCTTCGTGTCTGTATGACATCTGTCCAGGATCTTCTGGCTTTTAGATTTTCTGGTGAGAAGTCTAGTATAATTCTGATAGGTCTGCCTTTATATGTTACTGTTTTTAATATTCTTTCTTTGTTTTGTCCATTTAGTGTTTTGATTATTATGTGATGGTAGGAATTTCTTTTCTGGTCATGTTTATTTAGAGTAGGCTTTTTCATGTTCATGGGCATTTCTTTAGGTTAGGGAAGTTTTCTTCTATGATTTTGTTGAATATATTTACTGGCCCTTTAAGTTGGGAATCTTCACTCTCTTCTATACCTATTATCCTTAGGTTTGTTCTTCTCATTGTGTCCTGGATTTCCTGGATGTTTTGGGTTAGGACCTTTTGCATTTTCTTTGACGGTTGCGCCAATGTTTTCTATGGTATCTTCTGCCCCTGAGATTCTCTCTTCTATCTCTTGTGTTCTGTTCATGCTGCTTGCGTATGACTCCTGATCTTCTGTCTCCAGGGTTGTCTCACTTTGTGATGATGGTTTTGTTCAATTCCTTCACCTGTTTGGTTGTGGTTTCCTGTAATTCTTTAAGAGATTTTTATGTTTCCTCTTTAAAGGCTTCTCTTTACCGGTGTTCTGCCAGTATTTCTTTAACTGAGTTATTTATGTCCTTCTTAAAGTCCTCTTTCATCATCATGAGATGTGAATTTAACTCTGAATCTTGCTTTTCAGGTGTATCGGAGTATCCAGGACTTGTTGTAGTGCGAGAACTGGGTTCTGTTGGTGTCAAATAGCCTTGGTTTCTGCTGCTTAGGTTCTTATTCTTGCCTCACTCCATTTGGTTAACTCTGGTGTTAGTTGGTGTTCCTGTCTCTGATTGTAGCCTATCCTATCCGTGAGCCTGTGATATTAGGTGTGTCAGCACTCCTGGGAGACCAGCTCTCTCTGGGCGGGATTTGGGTCCTGTGAGCTGTGCCATAGGGTTAAGTCTGGGGCGCAGTGACTGGAAGCTCAGTAACATTTGTTATGAAGTATATAAGAGTAGTCTTTCTAAGAAACAGGCACACTATTTTATCAAGTTTGTATTCAGCTAGGACTATAGTTCAATGGTAGAGTGTTCATCTTGACAGTTTCCAAGACCTGGTTTCAGTATCCCGCACAAAAATAGTGCAACATATCTGCAGTATTGAGCCCTTGATAAGATATTCCTGAGTGAGAATGTTAATACACAGATGTTGATTCATCTTTAATTAGTTTATGGATTTCTTCTGTCTCTAAAGTCCTAGGGAAAACTTTTAGAATTTGGCAGAGTGATCCCTAAGATAATTTGTAAAGAAAATAAAATTATACCTAGAAAATTTAGTAGTGCTCCTACCATTTGAAATACTAAATTATACTTAAGCTTCAAATGTGACATTTGTTCATTGGAAGAGTGCATGTGTATGCTACTGTGCTCTTGTGAAGGAAGCTTGAGGACAGCTCATAGGAGCAAGTTCTGTTTCTCCACCACAGTTGTTCTGGGATGAAATCAGGCATCAGGCTAGCAGACAGACGCCTTACTCACGGTTTAATCATTCTGGCCCTAAAATTGTACTTTATGAAAAGTTTTACACTGTTTTAAAGTTTATATATGAACCTATAGGTAGAATAAATACATAGTATTTTACACAGATGGATGTTTTGCCTTTGTGTATGTTTGGTCATCAGTGCACAAGAAGGCCATGGAGGGCATTGGTTCCCAGGCACTGTAGTTACAGATGGTTTTGAGCTGACAGGTGGGTATTTGAAATCAAACTCAGGTCCTCTGGAAAGCAGCCTGTACTCCTTATTGCTGGGCCATTTCTTCAGCTCCAGCGTAGATGGTCTTGAAATAAGGCTATCATTATTGTAGACCTTAGCTATAGTTATTAGCCCATGACACTACAAAAATTCATTAAGTATTTAGAATTTAGATGTATATCCTATTCCTATGAAAATTATAAATATGAATTAAGTGTGGAAAAATGAGAGACCATTTCAAAAACAGTATATGTGGTATTTATTATCTCTCTTTTTTAAAAAAAATTATTTATTTATTATATGTAAATAAGTATATATAAATAAGACTGTGGCTATCTTCAGACACACCAGAAAAGGGCATCAGATCCCATTAGATGGTTGTGAGCTACCAAGTGGTTGCTGGGAATTGAACTCAGGACCTCTGGAAGAGCAGCTAGTGCTCTTAACCACTGAGCCATCCCTCCAGCCCAACTTTTCTTTCTAAGATAAAAATATCTACAAGTACTGTTATCTGTTGGGGATTGGACTAGTCTGAAATTTAGCAGATGTGTCAGGTGGAAAAAGTGGGTCTAAAGAAGGTAGAAAGACTTGTTTTCTTTCTTTTTTTTTTTTTTTTATTATTAACTTGAGTATTTCTTATGTACATTTTAAGTGTTATTCCTTTCCCTGTTTCCGAGATCCCTTCCCTCTCCCCCTTCCAGTATATGGGTGTTCCCCCCCCCTCCCCCCATTGCCCTCCCCGACAGTCCCCTAGTTCACTGGGGGTTCAGTCTTAGCAGGACCCAGGGCTTCCCCTTCCACTGGTGCTCTTACTAGGATATTCATTGCTACCTATGAGGTCAGAGTCCAGGGTCAATCCATGTATAGTCTTTAGGTAGTGGCTTAGTCCCTGGAAGCTCTGGTTGCTTGGCATCTTGTTTTTAATTTTAAAAGATTCATCTTAATTCTAGCTATTGTGTGTGGGGGTATGTACTTGTGAGGGAGGTGGAGGACAGAAGAACACTGAGTCTCTGGGCCCGAGTTAGGGCAGATGGGAGCCTCCTGACCGGTGCTAGGACTGCACTCTGGCTTCTGTACAGCCGTGTACTCAGTCAGTTCTGAGTACTATCAGGCTTTTTCCTTGTAATTACTTCGGCTAGACATGCCAGATATTTTCTCCCTTTGTGTGTGTGTGTGTGTGTGTGTGTGTGTGTGTGTGTGTGTGTGTGTGTGTGTGTGTGTGTACACAGGAAAACTTTCAGTAAAAAAAATCATTCACAAGATGGTATATATTTCTATAGTTAGAGCAGGCTTTTCAGTACCTGAAGAATGAGGTCATTGACCTTTTTTCAGTCTAGATTTATGGATTTAAAGTGAAAATCCTTAATATCGAAAGTCCAAAGTACTATTCGAAATTAGTTGAAGAAGACTGTCTGGTCCTCTAGAGGGGTTGGGATCTGGGAAATGGAGCCAATAAATGAGGCTGACTAGTATATCATACAGTAAGTAGCTTTATTCAGAGCATCAGACAATTTATAATAACGCTGAAGATTAACATGAGTCCTGTGAATAAATTGTACAATCATCCAGATAAGCTCCAGGAGGCAAAAAAAACCCATGTTTTTCTGCAGAGACATTTAAACAATAGTCAGTTATAATGAATAATTTGAAATAAACTCACTCTAATCCATTTCACACGAAAAAACACATTCCAAGAGCAGTTCTGTGTTTTGAAGAAACTGAGGTCCAGAATTGCTTTTTTTGGAGTTTTCTCATAAGCACTTGGAATTCCACTGACATGACTCTAGTTCATGGATATGTTCTGACAAAGGTTATCTTGTTTTAAGGGTAATTTTGGTCCATGGTTCTTTGCTTACTCTAGGAGGGCTTTTGCTCGTTGGAGAATGTACTCTATAATCTGTGAACTCTCTTCTTTGGAAAGAACACTTTGCTCATATTTATACACAATGTTTGCACAGTTTCAAGAGTGTTACATATATCTGATACCTAGCTGCTGTTTCTGTAGGGACTCAGGATGTTGGGCCAGAACTTCTAATTTAGATTTCTTCCAGACACAAACTGAGGAAGAAAGTCAGGTGTGACTCTCTTAAGGAAACTTTGTGTTTTGTTGGCTTTGAGGCATAAATTTAAAAGAGCATTTGCTGTTTTAAATACTGTTCAGTTTTAGGGTTGCTAGTAAGATTTTATATGGATGCATTCCCTGTTGAGTTATGTGGTCTACAGTAACTTTATACAATAATTATTTTTCATTATCCTCAAAGTACTGTTTTTAAGGGTAAAAAATAAGTACATTAAAGTTTTGTTGATAGTGGGGTAGGGTGGCTACATTTGTCAGATCCAGGACATATGTGCCTGTGTCACAAGTCTGAAGTAGCTTCATTTATAGATGTTACCATGTGTGGGGATGTGCATGAGTGCTTAATGGTTTTAGAAACAGTTGGTTTTTGAACTTTGTTTTTCAACAGGAGAATCTTATGTACGTGACTGATCCAGAATCTTTTGAAGTAAATACAAAAGATATGGATAGTACACTTAGTCGAGCATCTAGAGCAATAAAAAAGACTTCAAAAAAGGTGAGTTCTAGTGAAGTTCTGGACTTCTGGAACTTCTAGTTCTCTAGAATGTACTTTTCACACTAAATTAAAAGAGTGCTGCCTTCAGCACCAATAACAGAATAGTCTAGAGCTGTTGTGAGGACCTGAGTTCTGAATCTAGAACATGTGGAGCTGGGCACTGAGATATCGATAATCCTAAGTGTGGGGCATTCCTGGAACTCAGTGGTCCTTAGTGTAGCCTGTTTGGTGAGGCCAGCAGAGATCCCACCTTTAACAAGAAAAAAGTTAGAAAACAGCTGATACATGGCAGGACCCCTGTGACCTGCGCACGCACACATGCACACACGCACACACGCATGCACGCACACACACACACACAGTCTACAACAGAACTGATCTACAGTACTTGGAAATGACTCACAGATTACATTTTATAGTGTTCAGTGGCTTCTTTGTCACAGCACTTACAGATTGCTGATGTATTCTTGGTGCAATGAATGTTGTATGAACCAGACTTGAGTGAGTTGTTGGTGTTTTAGACATAAATGCATTTACATTCATGTTAAATAACGCCAAGAACAGTTTTCAGCAAAGCATGACTTGAGTTAGGAAATGTATTCATGTTTTCATCTTATATTAGTAATGGAAAGTAGAAGTTGGCTGGGTGTGCTGGCCTGCCTGGGCTATGTAGAGAGAGAATATATTTCAAAAAACCAAAAAGAGTAGAAGTAGAATTTCAGAGAGCCACATGACGTTTGCAGCCTTATAGCTTTGTTTTGTTTCCCTTTGAAAGGGAGGTCCTGTTCTACCTTTATATATGCCCTCACTTAACACATGTAACATAGGAGACAAACTAGGTAGACTGTGATTTAGAAGAACTCCTTCACTTGCAGTAAGGAAACTAGGGTTTTGGATTGCATGTCTACACTGTGGCAGGATAAGAGAAACTCCTTAGCTGGGGTTTAGCTGAGGATAAAGCTTTTTATTTAGCACACAGAAAGCCTGGGTTCAATCCCACCCTGCAAACAGGAAAATAGAAAACAAGCAACACAACAAGCCCTAAGTTCTTGTGTTCCAGGCTGGCTACCTTCCTTCCCACCCTCTCCCACTGGATTTCAGTGCCCCTACCTGCAGGAGGCGGGGATAGTTTACAGCATACTTCATTTCTCGCCGCGTGTGCCAGAGAAGTTCTACCACATCCTATTTGTGGAAAGTGATATATTTGGCTTCCTTTATGAAGACAGATTTTTATGGACCATCTTAAGTTTGTCTAGCTATAACTAATACTATTGCTTTTAAACCTCAGGTTACAAGGGCATTCTCTTTTTCCAAAACTCCCAAGAGAGCCCTGCGGATGGCTCTGTCATCATCCCATAGCTCAGAAGGAAGGAGTCCTCCGAGTAGTGGCAAACTTGCTGTGAGCCGTCTGTCCAGCACATCTTCCTTAGCAGTAAGTATTGGTTTAACATGGTGAAGGACTTTCCTAGATGTATACGTTGGTGAACTTTTTAATACTGTAAAGTCATCTATTTTTCTAAAAAAACTTTTTGATAGTTTTTTTAATTGAAAATTTTAGGGTAGCCTACGAAGTAATGGAGTTTGTTTTATTGTCTAAACATGTAACTTTTACTTATAAAAGCAATTGAAAGATACACCCCCTTATCCTTTAGACAGAGTCTGTGTAGCCTTGGCTATCATGTAGCTGCTATGTAGACCTGACTGGCCTCAAACTCTCAGATCTGCCTATGTATTTTAGCCTCCCAAGTGCTGATATTAAAGATGTGTGCACCCATGCCCAGCTAAGAGTCTCCTTTTACCGAGTTAGTTGCATGCCTACTATGTAGTTTATTGGATATGAGTTTTTTACTGGAACCGAGACATACTCTAATTTCCATAAGAAGAAAATCATGTTTTGGCCTGGCTTATCACTTTATAAATGTTATATTTCTATTTGATGAGTTCCAATAACATTGGGCAAAGGTTTATTTCTTTTCAATTATTTGATGTGTAGTATAATCCGTGCAACCAAAGAATAGAGATTTCTCTGGAATCTCAAGTTGGGCAAATACTTAAGTGTTCCTGAACAGTCTGCATTCGGTTTTAGAATGATTGGGTGAAGACATTTGTAGGAGTGTCACATCACCAAAGTAGCCGTGTTATTGAATGATTAGTAACCTGCGCTATTAACACGAAGGCTCGGGAAGTGAAGTGGCTGTCAGGTCAGTAATGCTTACCTCAGAGGACTAAGTTATAGTAAAATAATGCATCTATGTCATGTATACTGCCATGCAGGAAGGCAGGTGGGTACTGGTTAGAGCATGAAGCCCAAGTCTCCAAACCTTGTTTTGGCATTACTATTGTGTAACTTGAAGCACGTTTTGTTAAAGATCTGCTTCACTTCTCACAGCAGACAAATCTCCAGCACGGTGATAGAGGGTGAACTAATTGTATGTTCCGTGTTAGGGTCTGGGACACAGTGTGCTCTAGTGTTAACGAGTGGTTAGCTGTGTGCCATGCAGAGCTAATGCAGGCCAGGAGCTGAGACAGGTGAAAGCTGTCTTTTAGAAGATGGCTGAAGTCTGTAGCGCTCCACAGAGGATGACGCGGCTCATTGGTAGGGTTTGTCTCCGGTGCACAAGGCAACCAACACATGCTAACCACACACCTGCAGTCCCAGCATGCAGCGGAGTGGAGGCAGAGCCCCAAGTCCAAGGTCAGCCTCCGCCATGTAGTTATGGAAAGGATTCTGTCTTTAAGAAAAAAAAAATTAAACAGAAAAAGAAAATTAAAAAAAAAGTGTGCAAAATTGTAACCACAGTGCAGACAAGCACTTGCTTGTTAGGTTATACATTTTCTCAAGGCCAAAGGTTTATCTAGTGTAATTTTTGTTGTAAATAATGTAAATGCCATTGCCTTTAAATTATAGTAAATGGTTTTTTAAAAAAGAATTGTTAGAAAATTTATATTACTTGTAGTAATACTTGAAATACACTGTAAATGAGAAGTACCTAAAATATCTTTAAGGCTTCCACGCTCTCTCCTCATGGCCTGCTGTATACTAGCACCCATAAGCAATGGTGGATTAAGTCCATGCGGCGCTCTCAGGCCCACTGTAGGGCATGCTCAGCGCTCCGGGTGTCCATCTCCCATCCTACCTCCCCAGCTAGGGTCTTCAGAATTACTAGGGGAAGGTAGCAAATTGTTTTTTTGTTTTTTTTTTTTTTTTTTCAAATTTCAAAAAAGTTAGTCTCTGCTGACGCTTGTGAAGAACTAGGAGCTATGCCAAACAGTGATGGAAACAAGTCTCCTGAAGTCTAGTGGGAGCTCATTGTATTTGAAACTCGTTCTGTGGAAGAAAACACTCTGTCATCGAATCCCTTTCTGTGGGTTGGATCCTTTGACTTTACAACTTCATCGTTGCTCTGCATTGATAGTGAATTGGATTAAATAGGTTTCGCATATTGCCAAATAAAGGTGTTTTTACAAACATGTATTAGGTTCACGAGAAGCATGTTTTATTACACATTTTCTTCGATAGGAAAATGATTGTGTAAAGGAGAGTGACGTGGTGATACATAGATCCTTACACTTGTGGCTTTTATAGAGTAAATCATAGAAACTGCCTGGGGAAGACAGTTTCCCTGTTGAAGTTCTTATCCTATCACTTGAATGGTAGTATTTTAGTTATTTTACTCCCTTTGGTGAGAACTTAGAGCCAGTTATCTTACAAGCCCTCAGTTTAGATAAAGTTAGTCATTTATATGCATTCTAATAAAAAGTAGACTTTTAGTTTATCTTGATTATACCCACTCTTGGGCTTTAACCTTCTGCATGTTTTGGATATAGTTTAAGATTCTAATGATGATTAACTTTGACCTTTGAAAGAATAAGTTTAGATTGCTTAGCAATCTGATAATTATTATTATTCAGAATGTTGCAGTTCTGTTCAGTTTTCATGTGGAGTGAAATATACACCCATGAAAATGCACATATATACATACATATAGGAGCTGTGCATATAATACAGCACTCTGGGAATATATGACTTAAAATTAGATGTCTTTTTATCCTCCCTAATTCTATGTTAATAATTAAGAGGGTTCTGGAGAGGGGGGCCCAGAAATTAAGAATGTTTCCTGCTCTTTCAGAGCACCCAAGTTTAGTTCTCAGGACCCATGAGAGTGCACAGCACACCCTCACACCCACACACACCAACCTTTAATTAAGAATTAAGAAAGAACCAGTTGGATGACTCAGCAGGTGTAAGGTGCTTTCCTCCAAGCCTGAGTTCCAAGTTCAATCCCTGGAAGGGGAGTTCCTGACACTCGTCCTCTGTCAAATAAACAAGTTCCTCCAGCATTGTATGTATGTATGTATGTATGTATGTATGTATGTATGTATGTATGTATGTATGTATGTATTTATTCATTCGGAGTTGAGGGCCTTGCTCTTGCTAGGTAAGTGCTCTACCACTGAGCTAAATCCCCAACCCCTCCAGTATTTATTTTTTAACTAAAGAACCTACTGATTTTCCAAAACTTAACACTGAGCCATCAGTGTCTCATAGAAGAAAAGACTCCAGCGCTGTTACTAAGCCAGTGTCTTCTGGTGAAGTTAATTAACATCTGCTGAATCAGTCAGTCATCTAGCTTTTGTTTGAGAATGCTAAACTAGTTTTAATTGTGTTTTATTCCTTTCCTCTGATCTTAAGTTTTATATTTAGAGTCTGGAACTGTTGGTGTCTTGATTGTCATGTTAATTAGCAGAGGGTAAGAACATAGGCTTGGCTCTCAACTCTGCTACTCTGCAACTCTTAAGTTTTGAGGAGAATAATGTAAATTATATTTGTTTTGTCTTTTATAGGGTATTCCATCGCCTTCCCTTGTCAGCCTCCCTTCTTTCTTTGAACGGAGAAGTCATACATTAAGTCGATCTACAACTCACTTGATATGAAACTTAAATCCCAAGGGACCTCATACTTCAATAAGATGCTGACTTACATGGTACTTTGAATTAGCACTTGGTAAAAGTTGTAGAGAAGATAAGTAACACTAACCAACAGTTTTATTTTCTTGAAATACATTTTCAAGATAGTCTATGTAAAAAAATACTAATTTTGATGTAATTTATCTCTTTGTTTGAATCTCACATCAGAAGACCAGTGGCTTTAAGTTATTCATGATAATCAGTAGCTTTGTAACCCTGATACAGTAAACTCTTGGTGGGTGCAGCAAACTATTGTGTATTTGTACAGTAGCTTGAATGAATTTTGGGAAGTACATATTTGTGTATCTCAATTTGTACAGAGACTAAACATCAATTTGATTCCTGCTGAATAAAAGCCTCTGATTATCGTCTGGAGGCTTGTTCTTCAGCTGGATTGTTTGATGTACTTAACTGCGCTTTTGCAGTTTATTTTCTTTTTAAATAAAAGATCTAACACATGAATTTTAAAAGACACACCGTTATTAACCATATAATTAAGATCACTCGAATTCTTTTTGCAAATTGAGATAAGAGAAAGATTACAAAACATTGTATATGTTGCAAAGACAAGATATTAGTGTGTACTTTATAATTGTTTCAGAGACTTTTATTTTTATTTTATTTCCTTGTTCTAGACACTAGCAAATCTTGGTTTAGTTTTGACTACTGTATTGAATTTATTTCAAAGGATAAGACCACGGGGAAGCTGTTAAGAATTGCTTCTGTTCTCTGTACAGTTGTTCTGAGGTTGTCTTCACTCTTGCTAAGTGCCTGTGAAATGCATGGATGTAATGTATGGTCAACTCTTTATTGTGCCCATATCATTAAATACAAGATTGGAAGTTTATTGTCAGAAATTTTGCAAGTCTGCCATTATCTTGTACTATAACATTTCTTATAGTCAATAAGACAGAATGACTGGGTTCCTATGGCCAAGTGTATTTTATTTCCTACATGTTCAAGGGAATATTGCAAGATTCCTTGTTACGGACTTTTCAGTAATCTGCTTTGATAGTTTAACTGACTGGATTTTTTTTTCTATACCATGCATGTGCTACTTCACAGGTTAGTAAGTGGCCTTGTTTTGCTGTATTTTTAAAAGCAGTTATATTAGCAAGAACTTTGTAAATAAATAGCTTTAAAATGCAAGTATCTTATGTGTCCTGTCATAATTTCTTCAGGGGAATTTTTGTAGACATGTGAATGCTTTCTTAGTCTGGGTTGTTTGATATTTTATTCATGTGTTTCACTAATGGTTTTGAATATTTGTATACTGGGCTATGTGTAGTATAGGGGTTTTAAGCTCAGCTTTACAGTAGGGGGTGTAAATCCTGTATTTCATTTAAATTTTGTGTTTATGTCTATGTATACACTTTTTCCCCAGGAGAAAACACACAGCCTTTCTTGTTTTATCAGAGATGGAGGTATTGCCCTGCCACCAAAGACTGCATTTTCCAGGGGAAGAAATAGCAGAGGTTTTGAACTATTACTGTTATTGGGTGTAACATTTGAAAATATCACATAAGCGAGTAATTAATTTTAACTTACGCTGCTGTGTCTGAGTTTTATCATTAACTGTCTGCTGTAGGGCTTTGGTGTGTTCTCATTATCAGATAAAGGCAAATTGCTCGTGTAGTAAATACATTAGGAGTCTCTATCATGCAGAATTATCAGCAACTTTCCCCTCTGCTGAGAAAGAAACACTGCCTTATTTATCACAAAAGCCTTTACAATTGTTTTAAAGCTTCAGAGCATCAGATAGTGTTCTTTCAAGAATGCAAGGGTGGTTTAACATCAAGGTGTTTATTGATATGATTTATATTGACAATAAAGGTGAGATAATAATTCATCACCAAGTTTCAAAAGGTTGCTTAATAATATTCTTCCACCGTTACGTTCTGAGGACCACTCAGCAGCACAAAAAGCAACTGTATTTGGTGCTGGCGATTAGACACACTTTCTCATCACATAGGCAAGCTACCATTGAGCTGTCTGTGTTGCTAGCCCTAAAATCGTTCATTCCTTTATGAACTGTAACAAAGAATCATGTTGGTATGTAACCAAGAAGAAAATGACACGGTGGAAATCATTAGTGTGAGGAACTGAAAACTAAAAGCCTATTGGTGGTAGCTAATGCTCGCTGACTCATTCTGTTGACGATTAGGAGTTGGTACCTTGGCTGTGGAATGTTCTGGAGTTGATACCTTGGGAATGTGGATGATTATGTACAAATATCTCACATAAATTCTAAAATTTAAGATGTCTTGCCACCCAGCAGAAATATCTTTAAACATGCCTCAGTTTCAAGCAACAGAAAAAGCCTGACTTGAAGGTAAGCTTGCAGTTAAAACAGGCAAAGTGTGAAAGATAACCAGATGACCAAGTAGAAAATAATAGATCGATAAAAAATACATACCTACCTAGATGCGGGTGCTCAGGGCCAAAGGGGTGCCCACTGTTGTGCATGCTCTATGTGTACATGTGAGGACCTCAGCTCAGATCCTCAGAATCCATGTAAAATTCTGGCATAGCTCTGTGTGCCTTTAACCTCAGCACTGGGAGCAGACGGTGGATCCTGAGACCTCACTGCAATCCAGCCCAAAGGTGAGCTTCTGGCTCAGTGACAGTCCCATATTAGGGCAATGATATCTACAGAGAATACAAGTAGAAGGCACTGCTGGTCTGCTGTGGCCTCTGTAATTGTAAGTGTATGCAGCACATGCGCGCGCGCACACACACACACACACACACACACACACACACACACACACACACACAATGAGAGCAAAGAACCAGTAGTGGATAATAGACCAGCATTATATTTAATAAAATATGTAGTGAGGGGCTGGAGTGAGTGAGGACTCAGCACTTAAGCACATGGTAACTTAAAAGAGCTCTTCTAGCTTACAAGGGCACTGTGTGGTTCTGCGGATGCATGTGCAGGCAAACATTTATACATAAAATAGTGATAAATATTTAAAAGATTGTGAAACTGATCTTTAGAAGTGTAAACAGACTAACATAAGAGAAAAATTTAAAAATTGAAAATAATCCATTAAATAAAGATGCCATTATTGATCTTAATATTTACTACTTTGGTGAAAAACTGGGAAATTGTACGCCATTTTTTCCTAGTAGCAAAATAAAATGTCTGTAATCCTTATCCAGGGAATTTAGAAATACTAAAATAATACCACCCATTGACACGTACTCTTCCCACCTTGTGGGAATGGAGCAATACTGCAAAGTCAAGTCCATTGACGTAGGATTAGGTAATGAAAGCTCACCTGTACTATATATCGTACTTGAAGTTAACTTTTATCTGTGTATGTAGTGATTTCCAGAAAACCGTTTTGTGTTTATAAGAGGGTATGATGTGGTCCTTGGAGCCTGCTACAAACTCCAAGGAATTTCAACTAATGTAGGGACATCCGTAGCTGATCTTCTGCATAGATCATAGTCCTTGCCTTCTGGATGGTTCTTTGTTAAGGGAAATCCCAAATTTTTGAGGTCAAGGAAGAAAGGTAAGGAACAGAAACTTGATTACGTTGTGAAACCAAAGCTAGGGAGAAGGAATGCTTGATACAGAAAAGCAATGGTCAGTGAGAGGCTGCTTGAGTTGGTCACAAGTGTGAGGTGACATTCTTGCCCAAGCTGCGGCTAGGAGGATAGCACAGTGACCTGGTGGTTGTGGATCCCCTGGTATGTACCGTGCTGTCATAATCGGATGAAACGTCATATCTTCATAAGATCTCTCAGGAATCCTTTGTGCTTTCAATAAGGCTGGCATCAGTTTGTATCAGAGCAGGTGGGCTAGTCTTCTGCTTGTGAACTGGAGCTGGGACACCCTTTCATTTGGTGTTATCTTCTTAATCAGTCTACACTGTATTTCTGACAGAGTCAGAATCAGATATCTTATAACTCATGAAACTTAGACAAGAGACTGTCCCTCAGTCAGCTTTCTCAGTGGTCCCATCTTTATTCCTGGCTTCTGGTGAGACGGGTAAGTACATGTTTAGTCTCTTCAGAGATCTCAGAAGGTTTATTTAGTAGAGCCCTGTGTGTTGCTGCTGATCGCATTAGAATTTTCCAGGAATACAGTGATATAATCAAGTCCTGAGTCTGAGGGCCTGAATCAGGGAGCTGACAGGTGAACACTGCTTTTGGAATTAATCTGCAGTCCAGGCTGACCCTGCTTAGCTTAGGCTGACTCACCTCTACTTCCTGAGCACTGAAATGTCACGTTCATGCCAAGACACCTGGTTTATGTGGTGCTGGGGGTGGACTGCAGAGCTTCCTGTATGCTACGCATATGCTGTGCCTCATCTGTCAGGCTAGTGGGCACTTGAACCTAGTTATTAGGCTGAGAAGACAACTGAGGAGACTCAAGCATTCTCTGGGTATAGCCCACTGGCTTGGACTTTCTCCTTAGCTGTGACTGCTTACTTAGGTGTGATACTTAGAGCTTGGGAATTCAGCCTGTATGTTAATCCTGCCACTCACAAAGTAAGGAGCTGTTTTTTTAATTGATTGGCTTTTAATCCAGGACACCTAGATTCTTTTAGGTCATTTATGCCGTGAACAAGTTGTGAAGTAGAACCCTTGAGCATGGTCGTTTCTCTTGTCAGTGACATTGGGCACAATTAACCATGCCGTTCTCTTGCTTTGGAAGTGTTCACAACAAGCTGCTTTGCAGAGTTTTTTAGCTCCTTCTCTAAGTGCTCAGGAATGTCAAAGGCTGATATAAAGGGGGTGACAACACAGACTAGCAAAGCTACTAGAAAGCAAGTCACTGATGTCTTAATCAGTTTAGAGAGCCAGCTTCAGGAATTGTAGTGCCAGTTGAGGAGTCTCATCCTCACAATTCTGTTTCTTTGGAAACATTGGTGGCACTAAACTTTAGATGGCAGTTCTTCAGAAGCAGAGCCAATTAGTATATAGAATTTAGTAAAATAGTCTTACAGGAAGTGGCTCACTCGATTTTGGAAGCTGGTATAGTTCAATCCATGTTTGAAGCTCTGAGCACCAGGGGAGCCAGTGATCAATTACTGGATCAAGTCCAGAGGTGGTGAACATGGAGACCCTCGAGTAAATGTGGGACGCTGGCTCTCCCCTGGTTTTTCTCTAGTTAGGCTTTCAGTAGCTGGATGATACCCTCTCACGTTGGTGAGGGTGACTCTTCACTCATTCTGCTGCCAGTATCTTATAGGAATAATACGGATACACCCCAAAATTATGTTTAGCTATCTGGATATCCCTTAATCCAGTCAGGTGGTCACTCGAAGTCAACTGACATTCTGATGTGGTTAGTGGAAGGTAGTCCTGCTTTCTCTCCAGAGGACACTGGTTGACAGCCGATCTCCTAAAGCATCTCTTGATCACTAAGTGACTTGTTCCCCCACTTCCCTTCTGCCTTGTTTCCAACAATTCTCATTTCTTCCAGAGACTTCTCAGCACACACAGCACGTATATGTCTACCAGCTGTCCTGAAGGATTCAGGTCCTTCTCAGAGAGAGGATGCAGTCCTGCTGGGATCCTTCTGAGTTTTCACTGTGGAATCACTAACATCCATGTTTCCTTTTGGTGGTTCGTTTTGTAGAGGCGGTCTCATGTAGCCCAGGATGGCCTTGAATGCATTTCATAGTCAGGTCTGACCTTGGACTCCTGATCCTCCGACTCTGCCTTCTAGGCGCTGAGTACGGTTCAGGCTTTCTACACTACTGCTAGGCGTCTGTATTTCTAAAAAGCGCTCCCCGCGCCCCGCCTCACCACTAGCATAAAGTCAAGTTCCTTTTAGTATACTTTCTTTTTCTTCAATTTTTTAATTTATTGATGTTTTGCCTACATGTCTATCTCTACCCCAACACAATTATTGCCTGGTGTACACGGAGGCCAAAAGAGGGCATCAGACCCCCTGGAACAGATAGGTGTGAGCTACCATGTGGGTGCTGGAAACAACCTGGATCACTGCAAAAGCAGCCAGGTCTGCCAACCCCTGAGCCATCTTCATTTCCCTCTCTTATTAGGGTTTTATTTCTTTTATGCTAATTTTTTCATTCATACAAGTATGTATTGTACCTTGAGCAATTTTTCCCCGTACACTCTTACGCTCCCTTTTCTCATCTATTTTAAACTGATAAAAAGTTTTTTATATTATGGTGTACAGCCTAGTATTTTGGTATATATATATATAATCTCCACACCCAACAATAATAAACTTTTGTATACTTGTGTATTTAATTCATGTACCTTTTCACTGACTAATTTCCTAGCAATTTCTGCTTGCTGCTGTTTGTTTTTGAGACAAGTCTCGGTTATCCCAGCCTAGCCTCAGACTTCTGATCCTCCCACCTCTGCCTCCCAAGTGCTGGGACTGCAGGCATGTGCTTCCATGTATTTGTTTCCTGTTGGTGACATTAAAACGTAATCAGCTTAATTACAAACTGATAATGGATCGTGTGTGTGGCCAGACTGCTCTGTATATCTAGGCCTTTTCTCTAACCAAACAAAACAGCTCTCCCAACCTCCACAAATTCCCTTTGTCTGGAGATGAGAAGTGTAGTATCAGTCTGACTGCAGGTCAGTGGGGCAGGGTGCTTCTAGGAGCGAGCCCATTCCTTGTCTCTCCCACCTCAGAACTCGGCCTGTTTCTTGGCTGTCACTGCAGTCTGCAGAGGTCACATTGCCTTCCCTCCCAGAAGAACAGGAGTGATTAAATCAGGACAGCCCCACCTGGCCATTCCTAGGACATTGAATCTCAAGCACAGTCACTTTCACAAAGTTCCTTTACCACCTAACGCACAGAGTCCTGGGTTTTGGGGACATGTCGCATGTGTGATAGCAGCTGAATGGTTTTCATCCGTAAAAAACATTGTATGTCAAGGCATAATTGTCAAGATCAATGGACAAGCCATTACCAGACAAATCACTCTGAATAACCAGTGGATATATGAAAAATTACTCATGTAGTAGGAAATGAGACTACAAAAATGAAGTAATGCTTCTTCAAAGATCTCGGTGTGATGTGCTGCCGACAAGGGTGTGCTGTGCACCACAATTTACAGAAATGATTCTCAGTCGAATACACATACCCACAGCCAGACCTTAGGCAGACAGAGATCTTGGAATATTCAGCCCCCAATGGGATGTCTCCATCAGATCTTCCCCTCAGAGCTCAGGGAACCAGAGTGGGTGGAAGACACCAGAAGAACAAGGTTCTCTAACAACATGGTGCAAACTTACAAACTCAGACTGAAGCAGTCTGCACTGGGCCTGCGGGAGTTTGCAGTAGGCCCCTTTGGTTTACGTTATGGCTTCCAGTCTAGCGTTTTTATGGGTTTCCTGAGGTGTGAATGAGTGAGTCTGATTTTGTGCCTTCTCTTGGGCTCTTTTTCTTCTGTTGATTTGTCTTGCCATATTTTATTTTGTTATATTTCAATATCTTTTAGAAGCCTGCTTTTTGTCTAACAAGAGTCAGGATGGGAGTGGATCCAAATGGGAGAGAGGTAGGTAGGAACAGGAAGGAGAAAGGGGAAACTGTGGTTGGGATATGTTATGTGAGAGAAGAATTTATTTTCAATAAAAGGGGGGAAAAGGATCCAAAATCCTAAATGGCCCAAAATTGGGACTACAAAAGTTTCCAGCCTGGCAGCAAAGTACAGAACGCTATACCTAGCCTGTCCCTTTAAAGACAGTGCATTTATTTGTTTGTTTACTAATGGGCATGTGCGTGCCATTGCGCACAGAGCACAGGGAACGATTTTCAGGTGTGTGTTCTCTTCCACAGTGTGGCCTCAGATCTCAACCTGGAGCCGTCAGGCTTGGCATTGAGTTCCTTTGCCTAATGAGCCATCTTATGAGCCGCCCACCTCACCTCTTTTGGTGAACTGAAAACACTGTATAAAATTACCTTCAAGCACTGTGAATAAAGTATAAACAATATATTATTTTCACATTCATTTGCACTTAGGTCACATCCCCAATATATCTCATTATGCACACACAGACACTCCTAAATATGAAGCAGATCTTGTCCTAAACATTTATTTCCAATGCGGGACACTCAGAACAGAGTAGCCCCAAGGTGTACTTTCTTCTGTATATGGAATCGTTCCTCACCATTGTGAGAACAATGTGTTATTATTCTCTAGACTGTGTTATTTTAGCTTGCTAGTTGCAAACACTCAAAAGCTGGAAAATACCATGGAAATACCTCAACTTCTTATTCACATATTTATCTAGTAGTGTCCTCCCGTGGCACTCCACAGGCACATACTGGCAGCCCATTGGTCGATTTCATGCTCTGGCCCGACTGCTGAAGTCGAAGACCGGGGACATGTCTACTGCTGCCTCAGGCTGCACCACCCTGTAGACTGTTGCCAGGGCAGATCCCTTCTCTGCATGCAGACGCTGTATGTGGGGGTTACATCGATATTCCTCACAAAGTGATTGCAAGAGATGTATAAGCTCATATTTTGCTCTCAAAAAATTGTGCATCAAAGATTTCTAAAAAAATTTTTTTAAACGTGTGACCCTATAACACAGCTATGCACATTTGATTGTTTTCTTATCATCAGCCTCCAGACGGCGACTCACTGAGTGACTGGATCTGTTTGTTTTAGGATTCCACCAGAACTGTACACGAGGAAGCAGACGCTGCAAACGCTTTGAGGGGCTCTCTGAAAAGCACTCAATAGTTTAACAAGGGACGTCCATTTCTTTCCCTGAAGCTTCCGCCTAACACGCCATATATCTCTTATCTCTGGATTCAATTCTTTGTATTTTACCTGCCTGTTTATACATACAAAGTTGTCTGCAGGATGTAAGCCCTCGAGTGATGTAAAACTCCATAGCTGCGTGTTCAAAGATCCTCACAGTCTATAAGTGTTTTATCTAGACTGTATAATAAACACCAAGTAATTACGAACGACAACAAAAACCAAGACTGATATTCTCTAATTCTTGCCATGCCATTTTGTATGCTGACGTTGGCGTCAGTCATCACCTGCCCTATCCTACCTGAGCCAGAAACCCTGGGCTGCTCTCGCGCATGCTCATCTCTTTCATCATTCGTTCTAGCCGGCACTTTGATTCCGGGCTCTTACAGTTTTGTGAATGAATCTATTTCCTCATCAGCAGTCTATTGCTGGGCTTTACTTGAAGCGTGCACAGCTTTCTCCCAGATCTGCTTGGTAGCCTTCAGTTCTAACCCGAAACCCACAAAAGCAGAACCTGGAACAGAAGCTCCTGCCCAAGTTTACCCGTGTAATTCACTCTGACTCGAGATAGAGGAGGAGGAAAAGCTAACAGTTTGCTTTATTGTGCTGGCCATGCTACAAACCTCTGCTGCTCAGCCCCGTGGGAACTCTCTACCGTTATGTGAGTTCTCGTAGCCTTCAAACCCACAGTCAGAAGCATGATTTCAGTCCTTTGTGATCCCGGGATGTACTTGGTGTGAGGACCCAGCAGCTCTGGCACCTCTAATACTCAGAAGTCCCAAGGCACATCTTCCAATCCTGGCTTCAGCAAGAACAGTGGCATCTGAAAGGCTTAGGTGTGTGCAGTGAACTACTCTGTCCACCCCCGTGTGTGTGTGTGTGTGTGTGTGTGTGTGTGTGTGTGTGTGTGTGTGTGTGTGTGTTCCCTCAGCCCTGGACACCTATTCCCATATCGATTCTTCCTACAATGAATGTGATCTATTTCGGCCCTGCCTCTGCTCTCCCCTCTCCCAAGGATGTTGGCTGCCTATGCCTGCTTTTTCCTTCAAAAAGCCTCCGTGAATCCCCCAGCTGGGTTAGTTTCTTTTCCTCTCCCCACATCATTTAGTGTTTCCTTTTGGCATAGAATGAATGTCGTTACACATGGAGGCAAGGGATCTACCCCTGAGGCACCCTTCCCCTCAAGCCAGAGTCCCAGCCTTACCTACTTTAGTCATCAAACCAGCAGAGCTCCTAGCACAGACTGCTGCAGCACTAATGGGAGGGCGCTATAGAGGGGAAAGTTGGCCAACTCACCACTAAAATGAAGACCAACTACATTTGATATACGCCTGAACCTGTCCTTAGGGTGCCGGTTCCTCACAGGTGTTAATCTGGTAAGTCCCCACCACACGTGCCTTGGGAGAAATAGGGATTTAGTTTTTTTTAAATTATATTTATTATGTGTTTGTGTCTGTCTCTCTATCTCCCTGTCTCTCTATCTCTCTGTCTCTCTCTTTGTGTGTACGCATGCCTGTGCATGCCATGGTAGGTCAAGAGGACAACCTATGGGTCTCTCCACAATGTGGTTCCTGTCATCAGGCTTGCTGACAAGGGCATTTAACCTCAGAGCCATCCCACAAGCCCTAGCAGTAAGGATGTTAAGCACCGTGTGAAGAAGGAGTGTTAGGTAAGAGGGTGGGAACCACAAAGGGGCCTCCCAGGCAGCATATCACATCAGCACACTTATACATTCCTACTCACTGCAGAGCTAGTCACAGCAGCTAAGTCATGGAAACTAACCCAGTGCTCGACAAATGGATAACGACAGTGTGGCAAGCACACAGTGGGGTTTTCCACCCATAGGAGATGCAGGGAAATGGACATACATGGGAATTAAACAAGTTAAGCCCGTCTTAGGGAGACAGATATGCTGTCTCTCACTTCTCATACATTATATATAGATACACAGAATCGTGTGTGTGTGTGTGTGTGTGTGTGAGAGAGAGAGGTGAGTGAGTGTGGGTGAGTGTGTGTGTGTGTGTGTGTGTGTGTGTGTGAGTGTGTGTGTGAGTGAGTGAGAGTGTGAGTGAGTGTGTGAGTGTGTGTACGTGTGTATGAAGTAGAAGTGTCATTGTCCAAGGGGGACTAGCAGGAAGAGGAAGGAGTGAGAAAAGGCAGGAGAGATAGAGGAGAGTGTGCAATACAAGCCTGTGTGAAAATGTCCGTCTATACTGACCCACTATAATGAAAATGAGAGAGAAAGGTGGCAGTAGCTGTTAGCTTGGCCATCTTGGAATGGTCCACTGTTGTCATGTGCCTAAGTGTGAAAACCAGCAGGCATGGGGCAGCTTCAGGCAGAGAGCCTCAGCCCTCCACAGTAGTCTTCTCCACAAAAGGAGCCTCCAGCAGTCACACATGAGCTCAGATGGAATGGGGCCACGGACCAGTGTCATTGTGCTGGGTTGGAAAATGTAACAAGGCATTAGTGCTATACCTCCCCAAAGCTGGAGTCTTGCTGCCAAGAGATGAGGTAATTCTGTCAGAGAGGTGTGGGAAAGACCTGGGGAAATATCGTAGGCTGATAGATTATTTTTTAAAACTTCTAAATAAATCTGCCGGGTTGAATTCATTTGTATATATATATTCAATTTGATATGCTGTGCTTTGACAATTTCAGTTTTCATAGACATAATTTTGCCAAATTATTGCAACTTTATTTTAAGACAATAGCATGACTGTTAATTTGTTTAGAAAAATAATACTTGTAACTCTTTCTGGTTTCTTTCTTGTATCCTTGTTTTTCATTGTTTCTTTCTTTCTGAGACAAGGTCTGAGGTGCCCTAGGCTATCAAAATCACTATGGAGCCCTATATTAAGGATGACTCTGAACCTCCTGAGTGGTTACCCTGTACCACCACAGCCACTGTTCTGGGGATTAAAATGTGTCCATGCTAGAAACCTGCTACCAACTGAGCTACATCAGTGGCCCCAGACTTGTGTGTTTCCAATGGTTGTAGTCTGAACTGTAAATGGGAACCAACGCTGTCGCTCTACAGCTGTCAGCTTAAGGTATTATTAAATGAACCATAAAATCTTAAAGATTTTAAGTAGGGTACTCAGGTAGAAAGAAGAATTGTTCCTCTACAACCAAATGACAGACGTAAGCATCACCTTAGAAATACTTAGAAATGAAGCATGATGATTTCAGAACACTCCTCTCCCTCCACCTCACCCCGGGCTAGCAGCAAAGAGCGAACTTTTATCAGATTCACCATTCATTAGACTCCTCTGTGGGCTTAATCACACTTACAGCACAATAATAATTAATGTTCATCTAGATGTCCTTGAGCGATGCAAAACCCTGGGACCTCCACAATCACAGGAACACAGCTAAGTGATGTTCAAGATTAATTTTAATTTGGGTATTTTAAGCTAGGTCTATAGGCATTTGTGATAAATGTATTTGTTTTCTCACCATATTTCAGAACAGTCCTTGTAGTGTTTTCCATAAATTTATTCTATAAAACAAAATGTAAAGGAAAGTGGGTAGCGGGGGGGGGGTGCTGGTAGGATGGCTCAGTGGGTAAAGACTGATGATCTGAATTCTGCCCCTAGAATCCACATGGTGGAAGAAGACAGCTGACTTCGGTAAGATGTCGTCGGTCCTCTACTTACATGCTGATGTACTCCCACTCACATAAATGAAAATTCACAAACAGCAAAGAGGGGAGGGAGTAGGGTGGTAAGGTGAAGCCAGGGATGAGGGCAGTACTCTCTCTCAGTGACTGTAGAGGGCTCGCTCGCTAAACAACGCATCCAGTACCTCATTCCAAGCACAAACACCAGTTCTCCGTCATCAGGACCGGCTCTGTAGTTCACAGTGGCCAACACACATCCCATTTGCTTGGAGATGTGAGGTGTTGCTGGAAGAGGGTAGATGAAATGACTTACCACCCTGTGGTGGTTTAAATCAGAAACGTTCCCCACAGGTTCATGACGCCTGAGAACTCAGAGGTGCTGTTTGGGGAGGAACTGGAACCTTTTGGTTGCACAGTCTTGCTAGAGCTAGAGCATCACCGGGGGAGGGTTTGCTTCATTGCCACCTCTTTCTCTCTGCTTCCTTTGTGTAGTTGAGATGTGGTATCTCAACTTCCTGCTCCTACAGCCTACTGCCAGGCATCCCACACCATTGTGGGCTCTCCCTCTGAAACCTTAAACCAACGCCATTTCTTCTGTAAGTTGCTTTTGGACTTGGCATTTTATCTTAGCAGTACAAAATTAACTTACATAGAAGTCGGTCCCCAGGATGGGGTCTCCATCACAACCCAAGCACCACTTTTTTCCCCATCTTTATTAAATTGGGTATTTCTTATTTACATTTCAATTGTTATTCCTTTCCCAGTTTCCAGGTCAACATCCCCCTAACCTCTCCCCCTCCCCTTCTCTATGGGTGTTCCCCTTCCATCCTCCCCCCATTACCACCCTCCCCCCAACAATCACGTTCACTGGGGGTTCAGTCTTGGCAGGACCAAGGGCTTCCCCTTCCACTGGTGCTCTTACTAGGCTATTCATTGCTACCTATGAGGTTGGAGCCCAGGGTCAGTCCATGTATAGTCTTTGGGTAGTGGCTTAGTCCCTGGAAGTTCTGGTTGGTTGGCATTGTTGTTCATATGGAGTCTCGAGTCCCTTCAAGCTCTTCCGGTCCTTTCTCTGATTCCTTCAACGGGGATCCCGTTCTCAGTTCAGTGGTTTGCTGCTGGCATTCGCCTATGTATTTGCTGTATTCTGGCTGTGTTTCTCAGGAGAGATCTACATCCGGTCCTGTCAGCCTGCACTTCTTTACTTCATCCATCTTATCTAGTTTGGTGGCTGTATATGTATGGGCCATATGAGGGGCAGGCTCTGAATGGGCGTTCCTTCAGTCTCTGTTCTAAACTTGGCCTCCCTATTCCCTCCCAAGGATATTCTTGTTCTCCTTTTAAAAAAGGAGTGAAGCATCCCCATTTTGGTCATCCTTCTTGAGTTTCATGTGTTCTGTGCATTTAGGGTAATTTGAGCATTAGGGCTAATATCCACTTATCAATGAGTGCATACCATGTGTGTTTTTCTGTGACTGGGTTACCTCACTCAGGATGATATTTTCCAGTTCCATCCATTTGCCTATGAATTTCATAAACTCATTGTTTTTGACAGCTGAGTAATATTCCATTGTATAGATATCCACATTTTCTGTATCCATTCCTCTGTTGAAGGGCATCTGGGTTCTTTCCAGCTTGTGGCTATTATAAATAAGGCTGCTATGAACATTGTGGAGCATGTGTCTTTGTTATATGTTGGGATATCTTTTGGGTATATGCCCAAGAGAAGTATAGCTGGGTCCTCAGGTAGTTCAATGTCCAATTTTCTGAGGAACTTCAAGACTGATTTCCAGAATGGTTGTACCAGTGCCAAGCACCACTTTTACTGCTCCATCTGATGGCCTCTTACAACTCTTTGCAGCTACCGGAAACCATGGATGAAGGATCCACAACTTGCATTTTCCACCATAGGAATGGCACACGAAGTGTGAATCTTGCTTCTTTGAATCACATTTGCAGCAGTTCTTTACGGTGTTATTTTCTGGAGCAGGGCACCCCTAGGCTTTCTGTTTTCACAAATTGGAAGCTTAGCTGGGTAGGGTCTTGTTCTGAGGAAAGTCTTCTCTTTATTTCAAAGAGGACCTTAAGGCCCCTACTGAATAGCACCAATCTTGTCAATGGCATCCTCTCTTTCAACACACGGAACATTAAGCTTTCTCATGCTCTTTTTCTTCCCAACTGCACATTTCATACTGTTCTTTTTGTTCTCCTTCCTGCTGCTTCTCATTGTGGACCTACATAAGATTTATTAGTGATAATTGTACCACAGACTCAACATCCTGCTGTTTTAAAAAGCCGTGTTAAGGAAGAGTATGTTTTGGCTCTAGGCTCTGGAGGACTAGATGTCCACAATGGTGAGGGAGGCATGGCCACAGCGAGCCAGAGCAGAAGGCTAAGAGATCACATGTCAACTGCACAAAAGGAAACAGCAGACTGGACGTGGGGGTCTCTCAGTTAGGGTTTCATTGCTGTGAAGAGACACTGTGGACCACTGCAACTTATAAAGGAAAACATGTAATTGGGGCTAGCTCACGGTTTCAGAGGTCTAGTCCATTATCATCATGGCAGGAAGCATGACGGTACACAGGCAGACCGGAGAAGGAGCTGAGAGTTCCACATCTTGATTCCCAGACAGCTGAAGTGAGTGCCATAGTAGGACTAGCTTGAGCATCTGAGACCTCAAAGCCCGCTCCCACAATGGCACACTTCCTTCAACAAGGCTGCCACCCACTCCAACACCTCCTAATAGCGTTACTTGGTGGGCCAAGCATTCAAACACTTGTCTACGGAGGTCATTCCCACTCAAACCACCACATAGGGGGAGGCTATAAGTGTTCAAATTTCACCCCCCAGAGCCTCCTCCAGCAAATCTATAAAAATTCCATAACTATCTCAAATAACACCACCAATAGGAGATCAAGTGTTCAAAGCCCTGGTGGGGGAGGAGTGTTTCTCATTCAAACCACTACACATGGTAAAGAAGATGAATCATTACAATTTATTTCTGATAAGCCCGGCAACGTTCTGCATTTAGAAAGTTCAGTGACGTGAGTGCAACTCCACAGGGTAGAACTCGATGCACTATTTTTCTTCTAATCTCTACACCATAGTCATTAGTCATTTCACACCTGATTTCCTGCTCCCTCGAGAGACTTCACTGATGGCTTTCTGATCATTCGCCACAAATTACATCTTTCCATTTATGTGTAGTGACAAGAATACTGTCCTCTGACTCAATTCTGTTCAGTTCAAGGAGATAACTGACACACTGAACCTCATCTGAGCTCTGGCCTCGTACAGCTGGAGTGGCTCAAGAGGAGGTGGTCCAGTATCTTGCTTCCTTTGGGTCTTAGAACCTCATCTCTGTCTTTACTTCTGCTTCCTGGAGTTCTATGGTGGAAGAGAGAAGTCAAGGCCCTGGAATGTTGGTTGACTAGCAGTGTTGGTTCAGGTATTGCTACTGCCTCCTAAGCCTGGGCTTTTTTGGCTTGTCTGCCTGAGGTACGGTATTCTTCTTATTTTAGAATGTCAAATTTCTAAACAATCGTTTGAAAACCACCCTCCAAGCTCACTGTAAGGAAAAAAATCGAAGTTTTGTTTCTTAGTGGGGGAAATAAAGCTCCCAATTGTCCCAAAGTGAGCATCTCAATGGTCCTGCATTGTGGGGAAGGTTTTAAATATTCATGGGGTGAGCTATTCAAATTGTCCCCCCCTTCCTTCCCAAAGGTGAATAGACTTCCTTGCATCTTTCAATGGTCCTTGCATGACAGGGTCTTCTGAGGAAGAAGTGTATATTACTGGGGAGTCTGTTTTGGAATATTCATGGGTGAAGGACCCATCTGCAGCCTGCATATTTCCATCACAAAAGGCCACTCTGACATCAGCAAATACAGCTGCCAAAGGACAGCTGCAGTTTTCCTTGGTTACCCAAGTTTATCTCCTTACCTAGCTAGTATCAGTTCTTTTATAAAGCCTTTTCATAATGTTGATTTTCAAAGCTTAAAAACCTGTTTTCTCTGCAAAGCTCTGTAGGCAAAGCTTCCCACACAGATTGTCTTTAATCACAGGAGGGTTTATATCCAAAAATTCCTATGGTTCTCCAGAAAGAGGTTGAAACACAAGAGGTTAAAACACCTAAAGAAATGCAAATTATAAGGAAATGCAAATCAAAACAACACGTTTCCCCTCACACCAGTGATGAGCAAATGACAGGCAGTCATTGTTAGGGTCATCTGAGGAGGCAGATGGTGAGGATCCAAGCTATACCTCTCTGGCACGTTAGTGTATATTTCATGTAGCCTTAACTAGGGGAGTGCTTCAACAGTTTTGGACATCTACACAATGGAATATTACTCAGCTATCAAAAACAATGTCTTACACAGTGGAAGGACCCATCTGCAGCCTGCAGGCAATTAAGTGGCTAATCCAAATGCTTAAAAGGCCACAATCTGGATGATCAAAAAGTGAATGCAGCAAACACAGCTACAGCCAAATAGGACAGAACTGAAACAGGACCCCGTGGAAGGAATCAGAGAAAGAACTGCAGTTTTACAGCTTTGTAAGCCACTACCCAAAAGACTTATCTCCCTGGACTCTGACCTCATAGGTAGCAAATGATATCCTAGTTCCTTTTATAAAGCTGTTGGGAGAGAGAAGGGGGGAGGGGAGGGGGAACACCATAAGGAAGGGGAGGGGGGATTTTTGCATAATGTTGATTTTCAAAATATTAAATATAAAAAAACCTGTTTTTTCTTCTCCTCCCCTTCTTCTCCTCCTCCTTCCTTCCCTCCTCTCCCCTCTCCCTTCCTCCTCCTCCTTCTTTGCAGGTACTTTGTGTCTTTTATCATTTTCCTTTCACATTTCTGGTGGCTTCCACTGAAATAAGAAAAAAAAATAGTCCATCTCAATATCCCATTATATTTTAAAGTTGTTTATTTGGGTGCATTGTGGGTAGGGTAGGGGTATATGCCACAGCTCTACTATTGGGCTCATGTGATAATCTGAAAGTCAGTTTCCTCTGTCACACGGGTGACAGGGATGGAAGTCAGACTTGGTGACAAGTGCCTTGATTTGCTGAGCTGTCTCTTTGGCTCTTGGTTATGGCTAAGTCTTGTACAGCAAGTGGACAGAATGTGCTGATGTGCTTAAATGCTTCAAATGTGGATACTGTCCAGTCCAGGTAGATGACATTTTATTCAACCGATGTATCTATTTTACCCATTTAATCCATTACACAGACACCTATTTATTTGAAATAGATTAGGGAACATTAATAGCTGCCCCCTCCCCAGGAACTGAAGTTACTCCGTCTCTTTGTTACTTTGATTCCTGTTGAACTGTATCTTTGTTTTCTCCTATGGTAACAGTCACATCTTGCCATCTGATCCTACAGTACAAATATTTGCTTTAGGGGGAATTGCAGGTTTTGTTCCATATTCCCTCTGTACAAGGAGAGCTCCTTAGAAAAACCCCCACTGTCTCACTAAAGCTGTTTGATTTGTGCACATATTCATGGGTGAAAGTTGAGAACGTGTTACGGGGAGTCTCGGCATTTTTTCCTGATAATCCCGAATCCTGTGCAAACACAGCCTTGACATGTTCCATGCTATCTTGTCAGTTTCTGCACGTCATTCCATGCAAACGTCTCCTAAGAATGCTGAGCAGCCTATGGGGAATGTGCAAGAGCCAACAAAGAAAACTATTGACAAAGGCGATTGAACAGCAGGGCAGTTTTTAACGTGGTTGAAATTGCACTCTCATGCCCATTCGGAAAGCAAACCAAGTGCCAGAACAGAAAGCAGGCAGGGCAGACTAGCGCAGCTTTGAAGTGAATGTGGAACTAAGCTGGTGTGTACCGCTTCGAAGGCCCGTGCGTCTCTTAGGGACCGCGGAAGAGGGAATTGCCTGTTGGGTGATACTTCGGTTATAAAAGATTGGGTGAGCAAGGTAGTGATCAGCGATTATAGGAAGAGCTAGCTCTCTACCATCATCAAAACAGTACACCTTGCAAACGCGGTACTTTTGATAATAGCCCAATCTCCGGGTGCCCTTCTGTGTTGATGGGTTTGGAGAAGCTGTCATAGTGCCCTTTTTTTCCTCTCATCTTCCGCCATGGCTGTAGTCTCTGCACTTAAAAGACGCTGCAGCCTTCAAAGGTATCTTGTCTGTAGATGGGCAATGCCAAGTGTGCTGCTTATCGGCTGATGTATGGGCTGATGACGGAGAAAAGGGATTTATGGGAAGTGTGGACATTCAGAAGGTCTTCCCATTTGTCACGTGGGTTTGGCATGTAGCTTAGGGAACAATGAGCCGGCGAAGGGAGAAGCCAGTCCTGCCATTTGGTGCTGACATCCAAGGCTTCAGGGAATGATTAAGGCAAAGCAGAAATCCTAAATCCTCAGAAGAAAAAGTTAGTGGAGTTAAACAGTGTGAGAAGGCGGGGTTCTGGGCATCTTCTAGGCAGGGTCCTTGGGCAGAACTTGGTGTCTTTGTAACAGGGATGCTGGCAGCTGTCTTTCCTTCCCAGTTTCTTCCACTATGTAAGGGCAGCATTCTGGATGATGGAACAACAGACACTAGCTTAATTTTCCTAAACAGGGTCTTGAGGCTGGTGAGATGTCCCAGCAGATAAGGGATCCTGCAACCAAGCCACATCCACTGAGCTCGGTCACCTAAACTCAAACAGTAGAAGAGGACTGACTCACATTGTCCTCTGACTTTTACATGCATGTACTCTCTGCCAATAAAGAAATTAACCTTTAAGGCTGGAGCCATGGCTCAGTGGTTAAGAGCACTGACTGCTCTTCCAGAGATCCTGAGTTCAATTCCCAGCAACCACATGGTGGCTCACAACCATCTGTAATGGGATCTGATGCCCTCTTCTGGTGTGTCTGAAGACAGCTACAGAGTACTCATATAATTAAAATAAAATAAAATAAATAAAAATAAATTAATCTTTAAAAAACAAGATAAAATAGAGTCGTATGTAGCCCAAGCTGATTTAACTTACTACATAGTTGAGGATGTCCCTTCAGTTTTGGATCCTTCTGTCCCTACTTCCTGAGCGGTGGGATTACCAGGTGTATACCACCATGACTGGTTTCTGCCGTGCTAAGAATCAATCCCAGGATTTTGTGTATTCTGGACAAACACTCTGCCAACTGAGCTACACCCCGGCCTAAGCCTAAGACACTACATTAGAAGTGGAGAGCAGTTCATGTCTGACAGCATCCTACTGAAGTCTTGATCCTAGATTTCTTAGAACTTATGATTCTCCTCTCCTCTCCTCTCCTTCTTCCTCCTCCTCTCCTCCTCTCCCTCTCCCTCTCCCTCCTCTCCCACTCTCCCTCCTCCCACCTTCTCTCCTCTTCTTTTCCCACTCTCCTCTCCCACCTCTCTCCCTCCCTCCCACTCTCCCACTCTCTCCCTCTCTCTCTCCCCCTCTCTCCTTATCTCTCTCCCTCTTTCTCTCCCTCTCCCTCCCTCTTTTTAAAAAGACAGACTCTCATGTAGCCTGGGCTGCCCTTGACTCATTTTGTAGCCAAGAACGATGTTGAACTTCTTCATGTTCCGTCTCCATCTTGTGAGTGACTGGGTTACACACATGTGCTGTGTTCATGCGGTGCTTCGGATCAAGCTTGGCTTCAGGCGTGCTGTAGAAGCGCTCTGCCAACCGAGCTACATCCCCAACCCAAGGTCCATCTTAGACCTGCAGGCAGCCCTCACCAGCACCAGTCTTGATAGTTTCTTGATCCGTATTTCCTGGTACCTTAGATACTCTAATTCTGCAATTCATTAATTTTGTGAGTGTTTTACCTGGAAGTAAAAGTTTTACCTGTGCACCACGTATGTGCTTGGTGTCCACAGAAGCCAGATCCTGTGATGGTTTGACTAAAATAACCCCTAAAGGTCCACAGGGAGTGGTGCTATCAGGAGGTGTGGCCTAGCTGGAGGAAGAAGGTCTTAAATCTTTGGTCTTGATGCCTGTGGACCAAGAAGTAGAACTCTCAGCACATTTTCTAGCACCATGTCTGCCTGCACACTGCCATGCTTCCCACCATGATAATGAACTAATCCTTGAAATGGTAATCCAGCCCCAGTTAAATGTTTTCCTTTATAAGAGTTGCCATGGTTATGGTGTCTCTTCACAGCGATAGAACACCAAGACAGATACCCTGTGGCTGGAGGTACAGGTGGTTGTGAGCATCCGTGTGGGTGCTGGCCATCAAACTGGGCCCTCGGAAGAGCAATCCGTGCTCCTAACTGCTGAGCCATTTCTCCAGCCCCGACTTCTGTGTGTGAATTTGTTTTTGTAGCATCTCAGCCAGCAGCCCAGGCAGAAGGCCTCCTGCCTCAGTCTCCTGAGCGCCTTGACTGCAGGTGTGTGCCACTGTAGTGTGCAGCTTCTCTCCTTTATAAATTCTTCTAGTGAGTTACTTTGTCACAGCAGCCCACAGGGGCTAATACATAGAAATGTTTCACATGGTTAGAGAGTGGGTCATGTTATCTCTACCTTGGTTTACCTAATCACGACCAAACAGGGTCACTGCCTGCGGCTCTCAAGATAGTGTATGGAGGGGAGAATCTGCATATTTACAGTCTGCAATAATGATGTGTACGCTTTTACGTCATCCTGTGCCAGGAGGGCGGAAGTGAATATTGTTATGCATGGTTTGTAATTTTCATGACGTTTGCTCTAGTGAAGGAGCAGTAGGGCCAATGAGGTTTGGCTTTATTTAATAGCGGGCATATAGCCTTCCGTTACTGCATACCCCCCCTCCCCCAGCCAGCTCGCCTAACCCAGAACAGCCTCCTAACCTTGGCAGAGGCCTCCCTATCTCAAATCCTGATGTTGAGATTAGCTGGGAATTGGTATAGGGAAGGAATCCACCCCGTGACAGGGCGGGGATGTATCTCAGTGCTACAGTACTTGCCTGGACTGCACATGTCTTCTGCTCGGTCACTATTGCTGCAGTGATAAAATCTATTGGTGCTGATATAAGTGTGTCGCATCCTTTATGAGGCAAACGTGAAAGCTTATGGCATTCAATAAGATAGGAATTTTAACCCGACGAGTATTTTAGAAACAGCCTCAATACCTTCTGCCCTAGGCTCAAGGCCATTTGCCTCACTGGCTTATCTTCAGTTGCCCCAGAACTGCGGTTCCTGGTTAGCAGAATTCTCTCTCCTTTCCCATGAAGTGAGAGCACCAGCGTAGCATTGTCTCAAAACAGTGCATCTGCAAACAAGTGCATGGGCTACAAATGGCGAGTCACGCCCACTTTCAGGATTCCTAGATTGGAAGGCTGACATTCACTGCAGGGAAGATGAAACACGTGTCTGCTGGTGGCCATTCTATGTGTTGGAGAGAGCATGGCTTTAAAATTCAAAGCATTTGAGCCGAGGCAATAGTTCAGTGGTAACATGCTGGCCTGTAAGGAAGACCTGAGATCCAGCCCCAGAGCTTGCATTAAAAAAAAAAGAAAAGGTAGTGGAGTAGTAAGCATATATAATCCCTGCTTTGGGGAAGCAGAGACAGGCAGATTTCTGGGGCTCACTGGCCTGCTGGCCAGCCTAGCCTACTTGGTGAGTTTCAGACCAGTAAGAGGCCATTTTCAAAATAAACAAACCAGGTAAATGGCACTCAAGAAACAATACTTGAGGCTACCCTCTGGACTTGACATGCACACATGCATGCATACCTGTGCACTGGTGTTCTACTGGCTGTCATGTCGTTGGTACACTTCTATAGTTTCCTTATTATTTTTTATCTTACTTTAAATCTTCTTTTCAAGACAAGGTTTCTCCGTGTAGCCCTGGCTGTCCTGGAACTCGCTCTGTAGATCAGGTTGGCCTCAAATTTAGAGATCTGCCTGCTTCTGCCTCCCCAGCACTGGGATCAAAGGTATGTGCCCCTCTCACCCCCATGCTTTCTTCTTATGATGTCTAGCAGGATTCAATAAAACTTGTCTGAAAAGATAGTATCCCACGTGTCAGTTATTTCTGTCTTCTTGTATGTATACCGAGCATGTCAACATTCTCAACAACAGGACAAGCTGTGGCAGCCTTGCTGATTGGGATTCTAACAATGATCCACCAGAAATAAGTATCTGGAGGCACAACGTAGTGGTTGGCTCCCACACAGCACATTTTAGCTTTCATTACGATTCTCACCCGGGTCATAGCAGCAGATCCTCTGATAGTTTGCTGGAGTAGCTACATGCAGTTAACTTTCTCCTGAGGAGTAAAGAAACTCACAAATATTTCATCCTTACCGAGCTCCGAGGGCAAAAGGCACGGGCTAAGCCAGAGGACTCATTTTACAGACAAGGAAATTATTTTTTTCTCACCATCTGAGTAGTTCCTCCTGGGACTCAGAGAGCTGATAGAATGCATGCTTCCCCATTTTCCTTTCTCCCAGGGAATAGCTGGATGATTAATGAGATAATGAATGTGAGGAGAACTCCCTGGAGGAAAAGCATTTCATAAACATGAAGTGTAGACTCTGCTGACTCACAGAGCCCACCGGCTAAGAGGTGTGGATAAATCTTTCGGTGTGAATCCTAGCTACTTAATCTACATACCTTACATACCTTTAAAAGCTGGGTTCAGGAGCCTCTCCTCGATGTCTAGCTGAGTCTACATATAGCGAGATCTATCATCTACTTTATAATTAATACCAAGTGTTTATGAAATTGAATGATTCTTCTGTTAAGGTTTAGCCCAGTGGCAGGCAGAAAAGCACCCAGGACTGATCTGGAATGGAGTGGCTTATGAAACCTGGAAGTGCTTTGCTGGGTTCTCATAATCATTCAAGATAAAAAAAAAAAAAGGGTTCTGTCTCAGAATTGTTCTCTTGAGAACAAATGGATGTTTTCAGTGCCTGGAGTTTTTCTAAAAGAAGAGAAAAGATGTGGTAAAAATGTATGAAGCCCAAAGTAAGGGATCAAACCTCCCAGCTGGAAGATTCGGATTAGCGCTTCAACCAGCTGTTCTCCTAAGAACATAAAACATGTCAGGGACCTATGGGTGCTACTGGAGATGTGGCCTGAAACTCTGGATTCTGCCTCTGGCTTTGTAGGATGAAATGCAAAACAATCCTAGAACAAATAAATAAATGATTTCCCCTAGCAACTCTTGTGTCAGGTGAGAGCCATGGCATTTTTGTTAGATTAGAAGAACAGGCAAAGAAAGAGCACGGTAATTGGTACACATTTAAGAGTGGCCTTTTGAGGAATGGCTGTGGGTTGTGGGTGACACTCAGTGGAAGAGCCCTTACCTGGTGTGCACAAGGCTGATGTCCAGCCCTGATGACAAGCTCTTGAGAAGTAAATATCCATGGGAGCGTGGCTTCCTTTGTTCAGCTCTGTCTGTTTATTTTTTGCAATGAATTTATCTTTTAAATTATTTTTGTCTGTTAATAATTCTCATAATCCTTTTATTTTTATGGATTTAAAAATCAGCTTATTAAATAGCATCTTGTCTATGATCCCTGAACATTTTCATAAATGTTTGACAACAGGGCAGCCATTTGGAAGGGGATTAAATTAGACCCACATCTTCTCACACCATGCATACACAAGAATAAATCTCCAAAGATTAGAGGTTTAAATTAAAAAAAAAATAAGAGCAATATAAACATGAGAGAGAAAACATGAGTAAATTCTTCTTTCGCCTGAATAATGGCATAGAGAAATCTTCTATAGCATTGAATTGGAATTCAAGCTCAACAAAAGAACTGATTGAGAAATGTAAGCATATCAAAATATTTTTTTCAAGTCTTTCCTGACTGAATAAAATTACAAGTTCCCAACTAGGACAAAATACCATGACAGACGTATTTTCTAAATTGATGTCTACAGAGCTTGTAGAGATAGAGAGACAAAGACCAAGACTTCATAGTCAAATGTAGATGGGTGAAGACTATCAACAAGCACAAAGTACAAAATAACATCAGCATAAGAAGTCTGTTCAAATTGAACTGCCTGAGGATCCAGCTATACGTCTCTTGGGCATATACCCAAAAGATGCCCCAACATATAAAAAAGACACGTGCTCCACTATGTTCATCGCAGCCTCATTTATAATAGCCAGAAGCTGGAAAGAACCCAAATGCCCTTCAACAGAGGAATGGATACAGAAAATGTGGTACATCTACACAATGGAATATTACTCAGCTATCAAAAACAATGACTTTATGAAATTTGTAGGCAAATGGTTGGAACTGGAAAATATCATCCTGAGTGAGGTAACCCAATCACAGAAAAACACACATGGTATGCACTCATTGATAAGTGGCTATTAGCCCAAATGCTTGAATTACTCTAGATGCCTAGAACAAATGAAACTCAAGACGGATGATCAAAATGTGAATGCTTCACTCCTTCTTTAAAAGGGGAACAAGAATACCCTTGGGAGGGAATAGAGAGGCAAAGATTAAAACAGACACAGAAGGAATACCCATTCAGAGTCTGCCCCACATGTGGCCCATACATATACAGCCATCCAATTAGACAAGATGGATGAAGCAAAGAAGTGCAGGCCAACAGGGCCGGATGGATCGCTCCTGAGAGACACAGCCAGAATACAGCAAATACAGAGGCGAATGCCAGCAGCAAACCACTGAACTGAGAATAGGACCCCCTGTTGAAGGAATCAGAGAAAGAACTGGAAGAGCTTGAAGGGGCTCGAGACCCCATATGTACAACAATGCCAAGCAACCAGAGCTTCCAGGACTAAGCCACTACCTAAAGACTATACATGGACTGACCCTGGACTCTGACCTCATAGGTAGCAATGAATATCCTAGTAAGATCACCAGTGGAAGGGAAGCCCTGGGTCCTGCTAAGACTGAACCCCAGTGAACTAGATTCTTGGGGGGAGGGCGGCAATGGGGGGAGGGTTGGGAGGGGAACACCCATAAGGAAGGGGGGGGGGAGGGGGATGTTTGCCCGGAAACCGGGAAAGGGAATAACACTCGAAATGTATATAAGAAATACTCAAGTTAATAATAATAATAATAATAATAATAATAATAATAATAATAATAAAAAGAAGTCTGTTCAAGTTCACTTATAAGTTTTCATCAGGTGTAGAAGCTAGGAAGCAGGTTCTGTTCTGTTAGTGAGGCAGACACTTCCTCCTAAGCTTCTGGTAAGAGTTCATAAGAGTGCCACTATGTTTGTCTCTCTTCTTGTTGCTGAGAGAAAATACCTGACTAAAATGACAGATGGACAGACGGACAGACAGATGGACAGACAGAAAGAGGAAGAAAGGTTTCGTTTTGTCTCATAGTTTGAAGAGACACAGTCCGTCATTGTGGTAGGGAGGCATAGCTGATGGAGCATGAAATAGTTGGTCATGTTATGTCAGAAAGCAGAGGGAGATAAATATTGATATTCAGCTTCCTTCTCCTTGTTTTTGTTTGTTTGTATCAGTACCCCTGCTTATGTGATTGTTTTGTCAATATTCAGGATCATGTTCCATATGTAGTCTAATCTTCCTGGATACACTCAGAATCTACTTCCTGTAGATATGTAGAGGTGTTTCCCCATGTCTCTAAATCTAGTCAAGTTGACAGTGGAGATGATTAAACACTGGGAAGCAAGTTGGTCAGACTTAACACAAGGTATATTCACCTGCAGGTCATTTTTAAGAATCTACTCTGAAGACTTTCTTCAAGCACAATGATAGGGTGAAGTTACATGTCCCAGCATTATTTGTAATGGTAAGGCATCAGGAGCAAGCTAACTTCCGGTGCGGAGGACCGTAACTGAATAGCTTCCAATCCATGCAAGGGAGTGCCAAGTTCCTGAGAAGAATGAGCAAGACCACAGTGAGTAGAGATGAAGCAATTTCTAGGTCTTACTAAGTGGCAAACAAACTAACAACGACGACAAAAACAAAAACCCCACCCCAAACCCCATATCTAGCATGCTTCTTCTCTTCATGTGACAAAGATGGATAGAAAAATGTAAGAGGAACACATCTGTGCAAGAGAAGTAGGATCAAAGAGAAACAAGAAGCTGGATGTTGATTACCTAGAGATGCTGGTGGAAAGGGTATGGGAAGGAATGAATGGAGCTGGGTTAGTAGTAAAACGGGAACGACGCTTCTCTGAGTTCTCTTGGTAGAACTGGGCGGGTGTTACACATCCATACATTCCCCTCGCTATATAGTTAGAGTCAAGTGGAGAAACACAAAATGAAATGAAATCAGTAAAAAAATGAGCCTGGCTGTTGTTGGATCTGAAATATCCCCAGGATCATGTTTTAAGCTCCCAGCCCCCAGTTTTTGCTGCTACTTTAATGGCTGTGGAGACGGAGATGGTGGGGTCTGGCTGTTGGAAGCAGGTGAGTAGGGGTGGATCTTTATAAGTTCAAACCCAAGCTCTCTTTCCTAGTCCGTTGCCATGTGTAAAGTCTTCCCACATCCTCCCCACTTCTATGTCTTCCCTGCCAGAATGGATTGAAAAATGCTCAGAGACTGAGCCAAAGCGAACCCTTCCTTCCGCACTTAGAACGTTTCTGTTGGTATTCTGGTCATAGTGACACAAGCTAACTAATATACTGGCTGCGTTACAAATGGGTGTCATAATCGCACTGAAGAAGACTAACTCATTTAACTTGGAAAACAACACTTTGCCTGGAAAAGGTGAGATAAAAGATGATTAGAGACTGGGAACCAGTCAGTAAGTTTGTTTGCTATAGGCATAGCCTGGTAACCACGCAGATACTTTGCATGGATGCTAGTATTGAATCTATCATTGATGATGAGAAACGAGTCTCCAGTTGTTGGAAAAGGAATTACAGATACAGAGGGGAAGAAGAGAATGGACCTCATTGTGTTGCTTTGAATCGAAAAATTTCTCTCTCTCTCTCTCTCTCTCTCTCTCTCTCTCTCTCTCTCTCTCTGTCTTGCTCTCTCTCCACACTCTCTCTCTCTCTCTCTCTCTCTCTCTCTCTCTCTCTCTCTCTCTCTCTCTCTCCCTAGCTTTTTCTACTGAAAAGTCTTGGGAGAAAGAATATCTAACAGCCATGAGCACACTTGGTGATATAATATTGGTTGTAAATACCATTTTTCAATAAAAGGAACCAGAGCTCCTTGGTTATGTGGTTGGCTTGAGACCTAGGAAGATAAAATAAAATGTGAGACTAGAACAACGTGTATCATCAGAAAACAAGAAGCAGGCAAGGAGAGCATGTCACTGAGGATTGCTGCCAGCCCCAAGTGGAAAGAATTGAATAATAAAATATACAAGTTTAATGTTGGATTCTAACCAATAAAATAAATATCATTGAAATCACATGGGCTTAAATAAATAATGAAATGGACAAATAAATGGGAGAGGTCAGGTGTTTACTTGGGTGTTTCCTATAGAAAAACAATCTATTACACAAAGACAGAAGGCATCATGGGAACGCAGTACTTACTAGTTGTAAGAACCACTAATTCAGGAAGGCTGAAGTCATAGGACAACTGTGTGTGGGCAAATATCAACACAGCCATTACTGATGTGGGAGATCCCTTGCAGGTACTGCTCAGCCAATGACCAAGGTTAACACCATCATTGCTATGAACGCAATTCATTTACCCTTGGGTGTGCTCTGAGGAATGCAAACAGTTTACACATTATTCTCATCCCAAAGGCTCAGTGTCATAAGCAAGTGAAAACTAAAACTAGTCCATGGTAAAGAACATTTCCAAAATAACTGACCAGGACTCCATTAAGAGAGTGGAAGGACAAGGGAGGCACTGTTGTAGAGATGTGTGCAGAAGAATAAGATGTCTTGTGATGTGTTGACTTCGCTGATCTATGCAGCTCTTGTTTGCTGGACCTGGGATCCAAGGACCTGAAAGAATGTGGCAGACTATAGTCTGATACTGAAGACAACCATACTTCAGTTTCTGTGTACTTTTATACACAAATGTAACAATAACGATCCACATGATGTTTGAAATCAGAAAAACATGTGAGCAATGCTAGATATTAATAGGGCATCCCTTTCCCAGGACTTTCTCCGGACAGACCAATTTAAAGACAATTGCCTGGCATGTACTATAGATTATATCTAGGAAAGAACAAAAGCAAGGCAGAAGGGTATGTCCAGATTCAGGGTACACTGACCAGATTGGGTTGTATAGCTATGATCTGACATCCAACAAGAATAAATATGTCTTAAGGTGAATGGAAATGTTTGTCACAGGAAGCATGAAATCCAGTCCAAGAACAATTCAGAAAACACAATCCACCTGATGTAAGAGGCCCTCTGTCTTTTTTTCCTGGAGTCTCTTTCATAGTTCTCCCAAAGCATGGTTCACCATACAGCCTTCTCTTGACCATGTTCCAACAGTGATGCCTGGTAGGATTCTAGAAAGATAGGTGTTGGGCATAGAATGGATATAGCCCAAAAAGGGCTTCCTTAATAGCATTGATGCTAATGCCTTGGTTTTGCTAGTTACTCAAGTTATTAACACTATGGAAAGTGGAGTAAATGGTATAAATGAACCCTGTGCTATTTTTTAGAATATCTTTGTAATTCTAAAATTATTCTTAAATATAGCGACTGGGCATCATGTGTTTTAGGCTGGACTTGAAATCACTATGTAGCTGAAGATGACCTTGAACTTCTGATCATCTTACTTCTACCTGAGTGTTTCCAATAGAAAAATGCACTACCACACCCAGTCCTATGTAGTTCTGGGGTCAGAGCCCAGTGCTGCATGCATTGGTAGATTCTATCATACCCCAGGCTTAGATCAATTTAATTACAAACTGATTGAAGATAATTTATATGGTTAAAAATATTGTACAGGTTCCAGTTTCCCTCTGAGCCCAGAGCTGACCCTGTGCCACAGCTCTCTGTACTCAGATTCCTCTGGAGACTGCTGGTCTCCCAGGAGTGCTGACACATCCGAGAGAACAGACAGGATTACTACTTCTGCTCCAAAGGACCCTCCTGGAGCCCTTGGGACACAGGAGCCATGGAGCAGTATGGGACAGGATTCTTCCTGTTTTCATGTGTGCTTGGAGCTGACCCTGTGCCACAAGTCTCAGTACCCAAATCCCACCAGGAGAGAGCTGGTCTTCCAGGAATGCTGACACACAGACTTATAGACAGAAGGGTCAAACCACTGGCAGAGACAGCAAGACCAGCTAACATCATAGATAACCAGATGTCGAGAGGCAAATGCAAGAAACTAAGCAACAAAAATAAAGAATGAAGGCCACTTGGCATCTTCAGAATCCAGTTCTCCTACCAAAGTAAATCCTGGATATCCCAACACACTGGAAAGACAAGATTCTGATTTAAAAATCACATCTCATGATGATGTTAGAGGACTTTAAGGTAATAAATAACTCTGTGAAAGAAATACAGGCAACATAGGTTAACAGATAGAAGCTCTTAAAGAGGAAATTCAAATATTCTTTAAAGAATTAATTACAGGAAAACACAACCAAACAGGAGAAGGAATTGAACAAAACCATCCAGGATCTAAAATTGGAAATAGAAACAATAAGGAAATCACAAAGGGAGACAACCCTGGAGATAGAAAACCTAGGAAAAATCAGGAGTCATAGTTGCAAGCATCAGAAACAAATACAAGAGATAGAAAAAAGAATCTCAGGGGCAGAAAATACCATAGAAAACATTGACACAACAGTCAAAGAAAATGCAAAAAGATGCTAACTCAAGACATCCAGGAAATCCCAAGACACAATGAAAAGATCAAACCTAAGGATAATAGTTATAAAAGAGAGCAAAGATTCCCAACTTAAAGGGCCAGTAAATATCTTCAACAAAATTATAGAAGCAAACTTCCCTAACCTAAAGAAAGAGATGCCCATACAAGAAGCCTACAGAACTCCAACTAGATTGAATCAGAAAAGAAATTCCTTGTATCACATAATAGTCAAAGGACCAAATGCACAAAACAAAGAAAGGATATTAAAAGCAGTAAGGGGAAAAGGTCAAGTAACATGTAGAGGTAGACCTATTAGAATTACACCAGACTTCTCACCAGAGACTATGAAAACTAGAAGATCCTGGGCAGATGTCATACAGATCCTAAGAGAACACACATGCCAGTCCAGACTTCTCTATCCAGCAAAACTCTCAATATAGATGGAGAAACCAAGATATTCCATGACAAAATCAAATTTACACAATATATTTTCACAAATCCAGCTCTACAAAGGATAATCGGTGGAAAACTCCAACACAAGGCGAGAAGCTACACCCTAGAAAAAGCAAGAAAGTAATCTTCTTTCAACTCACCCTAAAGAAGATAGCCACACAAACATAATTCCATCTCTAACAACAAAAATAATAGGAAAAAACAATCATTGGTCCCTAATATCTCTCAACATCAATGGACTCAATTCCCCCCCCCCAAGACATAGACTAACAGATTGGATATGTAAACAGGACCCAACATTTTGCTGCATACAGAAATGCACATCAGTGACAAAGATAGACACTTCCTCAGAGTAAAAGGCTGGGAAAAATTTTTCCAAGCAAATGATCCCAAGAAACAGGCTGGAGTAGATATTCTAATATCAAATAAAATTGACTTTCAATGAAAAGTTATCAAAAAAGATAAGGCAGGGCACTTCATACTTATCAAAGAAAAATCCACCAAGATGAACTCTCAATTCTGAACGGACATTCCAAATGAAAGGACACCCATATTCATAAAAGAAACTTTACTAAAACTCAAAACACACATTGCACCACACACAACAATAGTGGGAGACTTCAACACTCCACTCTCAGAGATGGACAGATCATGGAAAGAGAAACTAAACAGAGACACAGTGAAACTAACAAAAGTTATGAAAGAAATGGTTTTAACAGACATCTATAGAACATTTCATCCTAAAACAAAAGAATATACCTTCTTCTCAGCACCTCATGGTACTTTCTCCAAAATTGACCATATAATCAGTCACAAAGCAGGCCTCAACAGATAAAAGAAGATTGAAATAATCCCATGCATCCTATCATCACCATGGACTAAGGCTGGTCTTCAATAACAAAAACACCAGGAAGTCCACTTACACATGAAAGGTGAACAACATTACTCAATGATAACTTGGTCAAGGAAGAAATAAAAAAAGAAATTAAAGACTTTTTAGAATTTAATGATAATGAAGACACAACATACCCAAAATTATGCGACACAATGAGAGTAGTGCTAAGAGGAAAACTCATAGCTCTGAGTGCCTCCAAAAAGAAACAGGAGAGAGCATACATCAGCAGCTTGACAGCACACCTAAAAGCTCTGGAACAAAAAGAAGCAAATACACCCAAGAGGAGTAGAAGGCAGGAAATAATCAAACTCAGAGCTGAAATCAACCAAGTAGAAACAAAAAGAACTATACAAAGAATCAACAAAACTAGGACCTGGTTTTTTGAGAAAATCAACAAGATAGATAAACCCTTAGCCAGACTGAGCAGAGAGTACAGAGAGACAGAGTATCTAAATTAGCAGAATCAGAAATGAAACGGGAGACATAACAACAGAAACTGAAGAAATAAAAAAAAATCATCAGAATCTACTATAAAATCCTATACTCGGGGCTGGAGAGATGGCTCAGAGGTTAAGAGCACTGACCGCTCTTCCAGAGGTCCTGAGTTCAAATCCCAGCAACCACATGGTGCTTCACAACCATCTGTAATGGAATCTGATGTCCTCTTCTGGTGTGTCTGAGGAGAGCAACAGTGTACTCACAAAAATAAATAAATAAATAAATAAATAAATAAAATAAATAGTCATAAAAAAAAGCCTATACTCAATGAAACTGGAAAGTCTGAATGAAATGAACAATTTTCTGCACAGACACCAAGTACCAAAATTAAATCAGGATCAGATAAACCATCTAAACAGTTCCATAACTCCTAAAGAAATAGAAGCAATCATTAAAAAAAAAAAGCCCAGGACCAGATGAGGTTAGTGTAGAATTCTATCAGACCTTCTGCACTAATACCTAATACTGTCCAAACAATTCCATAAAATAGAAACAGAAGGAACACTACCCAATTTGTTCTATGAAGGCACAATTACTCTTATACCTAAACCACACAAAGACCCAACAAATAAAAAGAACTTCAGACCAATTTTCCTTATAAATATTAATGCTAAAATAAGATTCTTGTAAACTGAATCCAAGAACATATCAAAATGATCATCCATCATGATCAAGTAAGGTTCCTCTCAGGGATGCAGGGATATTTCAATATAGGGAAATCCATCAAAGTAATCCACTATATAAACAAACTCAAAGAAAAAACACTTGATCATCTCATTAGAGGCTGAGAAAGCGTTTGAGAAAATTCAACACCCCTTCATGTTAAAAGTCTTGGAAAGATCAGGAATTCAAGGCCCATACCTAAACATAGTAAAAGCAATGTACAGCAAACCAGTCGCCAACATCAAGGTAAATGGAGAGAGACTTGAAGCAATCTCACTAAAATCAGGGACTAGACAAGGCTGTCCACTCTCTCCCTAACTATTCAACATAGTACTTGTAGCTCTAGTCAAAGCAATTAGAAAAAACAGAGGTCAAAGGGATACAAATTGAAAGGGAAGAAGTCAAAATATCACTATTTGCATTTCTCCACCAGAGAACTCCTACAGCTGATAGACAACTTCAACAATGTGGCTGGATATAAAATTAACTCAAATAATTCAGTCACCTCAGATATCAAAAGATGGAAAGATCTCCCATGCTCATTGGTTGACAGGATTAATATAGTAAAATTATCCATCTTGCTGGAAGCATTCTACAAATTCAATGCTATCCTCATCAAAATTCCAACTCAATTCTTCATAGAGTTAGAAAGAGTAATTTGCAAATTCATTTGGAATAGCAAAACACCCATGATAGTGAAAAGTATTCTCAACAATAAAGGAACTTCTGGGGGGAATCACCATCCTTCACCTCAAGCTGTATTACAGAGCAATAGTGATGAAAACTGTATGGTATTGGTACAGAGGCAGGCAGATAGATCAGTGGACTAGAACTGAAGACCCAGAAATGAACCCACATACTTCTGAGCACTTGATATTTGACAAAGGAGCTAAAATGATCCAGTGGGAAAAAGATAGCATTTTCAACAAATGGTACTGGTTCAACTGGAGGTGAGCATGTAGAAGAATGCAAATGGATCCATTCTTATCATCCTGTACAAAGCTAAAGTCCAAGTGGATCATGGATCTCCACATCAAACCAGATACACTCAAACTAATAGAAGAGATAGTGGAGAAGAGCCTTGAACACACGGGCATAGGGGAAAATTTTCTGAACAGAACACCAATGGCTTATGCTCTAAGATCAAGAATCGACAAATGGGATCTCATAAAATTGCAATGCTTCTGTGAGGTAAAAGACACTGTCAATAGGATAAAATGTCAGCCACCAGATTGGCAAAAGATCTTTACCAATCCTGTATTGGACAGAGGGCTAATATCCAATATATACAAAGAACTGAAGAAATTAGACTCCAGAGAATTAAACAACCCTTTTAAAAAATAGAGTACAGATCTAAAGAAAGAATTCTCAACTGAGGAATATTGAATGGCTGAGAAGTACCTAAAGAAATGTTCAAAATCCTTTGTCGTCAGGTAAATGCAAATCAAAACAACCCTGAGATTCCACCTCATACCAGTCAGAATGGCTAAGATCAAAAACTCAGGTGACAGCCGATGCTGGCGAGGATGTGGAGAAAGAGGAACACTCCTCCATTGTTGGTGGGATTGCAAACTAGTACAACCACTCTGGAAATCAGTCTGGCGGTGCCTCAGAAAATTAGACATAGTACTACCTGAGGACCCAGCTATACCTCTCTTGGGCATATACCCAAAAGATGCCCCAACATATAAAAAAGACACGTGCTCCACTATGTTCATAGCAGCCTTATTTATAATAGCCAGAAACTGGAAAGAACCCAGATGCCCTTCAACAGAGAAATGGATACAGAAAATGTTGTACACAATGGAATACTACTCAGTTATTAAAAACAATGACTTCATGAAATTCGTAGGCATTATGGATGAAACTTGAAAATATCATTGAGTGAGGTACAATCACAAAGGAACACACATGGTATGCACTGATAAGTGAATATTAGCCCCAAAACTCCGATTACCCAAGAAACAACCCACAGACTATATGAAGTTCAAGAAGAAGGACGACCAAAGTGTGGATGCTTCAGACCTTCTCAGAAGGGGGAACAAGAATATTCATAGGAGCAGATATTGAGGCAGAGACTGAAGGAATAGCCATTCAAAGCATGCCCCACCTGGGGATCTAGTCATATATATATATCCACCAAACCCAGACAATATTGTGGATGCCAAGAAGTGCATGCTAATAGGAGTCTGATATAACTGTCTTCTGAGAGGCTCTGACAGAGCCTGACAGAAAAAGAGGCGGATGCTCATAGCCAACCATTGAACTGAGAGTTAGTTCCACAATGGAGGAGTTAGTGAAAGGAGTGAAGGAGCTGAAGGGGTTTGCAACATCATAAGGACAACAATATCAGCCAACCAGAACTCCCAGAGCTCCCAGGGACTAAACCACCATCCCAAGAGAACACAGGAATGGACCTATGGCTCCATCCACATATGTAGCAGAGGATGGCTTTGTCTGGTATCAATGAGGGGAGGCTATGAGGCTTGATGCACCAGCACAGGGGAATGTCAGTGTGGGAAGGTGGGAGGGAGTGGGTGGGTGAGTGAGGGAGCACCCTCATAGAAATAGGGGGGAGTAAGTTGGGGAGATGGGATAGCAGGTTTCTGGAGGGGAAACCAGGAAAGGGGATAACATTTAAAATGTAAATAAATTTTTTAGAACAATATCGTACAAATTTATGGTCATGTGTCAGTTCCAAGTTTTTAATTAACTAAATTTAGTTTCTGGTTTTAATTAATAGCATATTTATATTAATTAATCTATCAATTAATTGTGATGATAGGAGTCAAGCTCAAGTCCTTGTATTTGCTAGGAAAGCACTCTATCACTGAGCTACATCTCTAGCCTTGATGTAGCCCCTGCCCACTTTGAGCAGCTTTTTGAAAGGATTAGGAGGTGTGGCCTTGTTGGAGTAGGTGTGGCCTTGTTGGAGGAAGTGTGCCACTGGGAGTAAGTTTTGAGGGGCCTAGTCAGGCCAGACATAGAATTCTCGGCTCCTTCTCCAGCACCATGTCTGTCTGCCTGTCTCCATACTTCCTGCCATGATGATGATGGACTAAACCTCTGAAACTGTAAGCCAGCCCCAACTAAATGCTTTCCTTTCTAAGAGTTGCTGTGGTTATGGTGTCTCTTTACAGCAATAGAACTCTGACTAAGAGAGACACCTACTAAAATGCTAATGAAGCCTAAGGGAAAAGGGTTTATTGTGGGTCCCAGTTCAAGGATACAGTTCATCCTGATGGGAAGTCAAAGGTAGCAGGAACTTGCAGCAGTTGGTCGTGTTGCATTCACGAGGAAGAAAGACAAATGCATGTGTCTGCTCAGTTCCAGGCCCTGTTCTCATTTCTTTGGGATATAAACACAGAAGAGGTTTGATGTATCATATGGTACAACTTACTTTTTAATCTCAAAATGTATTGTACAGTCAAAGAAAACACTATTGATACTATATATGTATCTATATGTAGACACAGAACTATAAGCATGATGATTTAACTTCATGTATTTAATTGAATGGGCCATAAGATACCCAGATATTTATTTAAATATCTGGGGACAGATATTTTGTCTGTGAAGAGACTGTAGACTGGGGAGAGGAACAGAGTACAGTGTCTTCCCCCCTGTGTTGAGCAAAGGGATGGGAGGATTCAACCACCTCTGTCTGACTGCCTGAGTCACCAGCCTCCTGTCCTTGGACCAAGTTTTTACCATTGGTCACTTTTGGTTCTTTCTGGACTTCAACTGAAACTGAACCATTAGCCATTTTGTGTTTCAGTTTGTAAATAGTTGATCATGGGACTTTAGATTTCACAATTGCATGAGTGAATCCTCTTTATTTCTCTACATACATATAGTTAATCTCTCTCTATAAAACTCTCTATAAAACAATAAATCTTCACATTATATATCTAAGCCTATTGAACGTGAGTTGCAATGACTTAAAATGAAGAAGCAATGAAAAATTTGGCAATAGTAAAAGTTTCCAAGCATGCTACAACCAAAAATTAATTTGAAATCAAATTTATAATGAATCATTTCTGATAATTCCTGCTGGTGCTGCATTGCCTGAACTCACTGCTGCCTTGATTCTGACTGAACACATGACATCATACTGATGACATGCATACTTCACATTATACATGCCATCAAGCCACACCATGTGGATAAATGCTGCCCAAAACACCTTGGTTCAAATTCAAGACTTGTTATTTTATATCATGTATTTATGTGGAGCAGCACTGGTTATTATAAAAATCAAAATATTCATTATCCAACAACCATAAGAAAGAAAAAATGCTTTGTGTCTTGAAGTAGCAAATACTCAACAAACATATCAATATTATTAGAATACACATTTGCTTTCATACCAAACATTTTAAAAATTATTCATTTTATTTGGTGCGTTTGGCTGTTTTGCCTGCATCTCTGCATGTGCACCATTTGCATACAGGAGCCCCTGGAGCTACCCGCAGCACCATGTGGGTACTGAGAGTCAAATCTCTGTCCTCTGAAAGATCAACACGTAATCTTAACTGCTGAGCCCTCTCTGCAGCCCCTGCTCTAATACATGGTAAAATTATGTTCATTGATGATTTGTTTTAAAGTTTGGGCTGGAGAGATGGTTCAGTGGCTTAGAGTTTGCACTATTTGAATGCTTTGATCCCTAATGTCCAAGTCATGAAACTTACAACTACTGCCTGTTACTCCAACCCCAGATCCAGAGGAAAGAGGTCTGTCCTCCTGGAGCACCCACACTCACATGCACACACACTCATGTACACATTCACACGTACACATACATGCACACATTCATGTGTACACACTCATGTACACATACTCACATGCACACACTTATGCACACACACACTCATGCATACATTTACATGCACATACTCACATACACACATGCACACACTCACGCGCACACACTCACATACACATACTTACATACACATACACTCATGCATACATTCACATGCACACACACAGCTCCCCCTTCCCTTAAAAAGTAAGAATAAAAACTTAAAAAAAAAGAATTGTTTAAAAATAAAATTCTTTATATTTTTAACAAGTAAATGTTTGATTTGTACTTCTATTTTATGTACTTGTATGTCTGGGGATCATGCACACTTTTCTCAAGTGAAAAGGAATCATTAGTAGAAAACATTTAGGAAGCTCTATTATATATAGTATAATTTCATACTGGATGTACAACTCAGCAATCAGAAGGTAGAGACTGAAGGATCAGGAAGTTAAGGTCGTCCTCTGCTGGACAGGGAGTTCAAGCCCAGCCTGGACTATAGGAGACTGAGTAAAAAAAAAACAGCAAAAGAAACAAAAATAATATAATCTCTCTGTGTACACCCCTTTAAAAACCTCGTCTTAGAAGTCACATGTCACCATGGTCTAGCTGTTAGAAGTAGGTTACTAGGTCCAACCCCACCTGAGAGGGTGGGGCTCTCAAGGACACAATCCTCACAAAGTGAGTTTTAGAGCGTCTCAGAAGCCATTAACTTCAAACTGTAACAGGGAAGGCACAAGGAAGAGTTGGGGTGTGGTGGGACCAGAAGACGGTCATTTGTAGCTGGGACCCATGGAGTAAAGAGTGTTGATGACCGTTTAGGCTCAGCTATGAAATTAAAGCCAGTTAGGGTCTTTGATGGCGAAAACCGAAGCAAGTATCACTCAAAAACTGTGTGGTTGAGGTGGGAACCGACTGTACTTAAGACACAGAAGGCAGAGCTCAGGAAAAGAGAAGCAGGGAGAGCTGGAGACACAGCAGGATGGTTAAGAGGGGGACCATGGAAACAGGAAGGAAAGAGTTTCAACGACAGAAGTCACCATGGGATTGGGAGATCCGGGAAGCTGAGTAGAGGAGTTAGTCATGGGCTTGGAAGTTTCAAGGTCTGGTAGGCTGGCAGGACTGGATTTCCTGGAATGGTTGAAATGGAAGATAGGTGCTTGGATGAACACTGCATAGGCCCTGGGGAAGCGGAGACACTGGCTTTAGCTGTCAGAAGTCTAGACGGGAGTTTTGTTCTACCTCGTCTCTGAGTCTGAGGCAACTTTGCAAGCAGTGATTATCTGAGCCGGATAGTAAGTCCCCATTCTTCCATCCAGCTTCGAACATGAGGCTAAATCCTGGACCGTTTGCACGGAACTTCTGTAGGCACAAGCACAGTCTTCATTTCTTGAACATGTACTTGTTCCTGCGAGGTCTAAAAATGGAATTCCATTTTCACAGTTGCAGATCACATAAAATGCATTACCCATCAGCAGTCTCATAAATATTCAGCCATTGTACCTTTCCCCAAACAGCAAGAGATTTATTCATTATACTGAATTGCAGTCTCACCCTTCCTTCCTGCTCCTTTGTAAGGAGAATGGCAATATTTAGGCAGTTTTGCAACACCCCAGCCTTAAGGGAATGTAAACATAGGCATAATTGATTTTCTCAACTTGCCTTGCTCCGCCCTATGTTCCAGGGTTGTATGCGTCATGGCTGGAATGACTGACAAATGGGCCCTGATTGCTAATTAGGAAACGGAATGCATTAAAAGCATCGCACATCTATCCGGCTTGCTCACAGTGCAACCCCTGGAAATATCAGGCCTCTCAATGCTCCAGTCTTTGTTTAATTATCTACTTTCTACTTCTTTGACCCAAACATACAGGAACTACCCTAGCCGGACGGAGTCCGACAGGTCAGGGTGATCGCCGATTAAATGGTGGGCTCACTCTGCTCCACCTTGACTCATCTTTCCTCCCCGTGAGGTGGCATTCTTCCTCAGAAAGCATTTCTTCCCATCATGTATTGGCTGAATAATGATGGCTGCTGCTCTTATCCCTGCTTGAAGCCCAAATGTGCGGGGTAATTTCACTTCAAGGATTGGTGAAATAGGAATTCCATCCTCGGCTTTTTTCTGACACCAGAATAAAGAGGTCTTTTTTTGTATCAGAGCCCCTAATGGCGAGGCAAGACCCCTGGGGTTCCCATTCTTCCAGGCATCACCTCAGCAATCAGCCTCTGGCCCCAGAAGACAAGGCCATCTTTGCCTTTGTGTCTGAAATGAGAGTTCGCCACTCACCCCAGGAAATCCGTGGGCACCCGCAGGCTGAAAAGTGAAAATTGATTTCCTTTCACCTTGTCACCGATCTGAATGTCACCTCAGAAAGTCTCAGGATTTAATTGATCTATGACAACCTCATAGACATGGCAACCTCAGCCCCCTCTTGAATAATTAAGAATATTAACGAGGTTGAAGGCAACTGGCATCCCGGAGAAGGAAAGATCGGCTTCTTCTCTGGAGATCTTCTCATTAAGCGTTTGAGTAGAACTCAAAGCTTGCAAGTGCTTTCGACTAGCTTCACTTTGTCATTTGGAGGTGGTTTGGAAGCATCCAAGAAAGCTAGACTACAATATTTGTTTGTTATTTTTTTATTCCAAACTCAACACTTTCTGAGACTGACTGTATGTAACTACGGGGAGAGACATGGAACGTTGACACTTTGGATACTTGAAATGAATTCTGGGCTCCACCAAGAGTCTTTGTCCTTATAACAAATAGAGAAGTAAAGTCAGTCATTTGTACATTGATGGGACAATTGTTTATATTCATTCGGCACTGTTTAATTACCCAGTGGACAAATTAGGCGTGCTTGTGGGGCCCTGCAAAATAGGGTATTATATTGTCTGTAACTTAAATTAAAATCATTCAGCATGGAAGTATGATCCATATGTGCGTGTTTAGTTAGCTTGACTTACCTCCAGGGGCAGCTTGCTAATATTTGAAGTACCCTAATCAGAAATACACACTTCAGGGGAGGCTAGTTAGCATTTGAAAGAGTCTAAAGCAGGTACCGACTATCAATATAGATCTCTCACTCATCTCAATTAGCACTAGAGGGTTTATTAGGGAGCCTGAGGGATGCCAGCAATAATTTCAAGTTAGTCAAATAAGCTATAGATTGGCTAGAAATCTGGCAACAGTGTCCTTGCATGGTGAGTGCATAAAAATTTAGTGTGCTTGGCCTAGGGCTGTGCTGTTAGACAAACTGATTCCTGCTACTAAGATGCTCCTGTATTTACCTCGAGTGAGCCCATCACGAAAGATGTTTGTTGCAGTGCTCGTAAGAACAAGGAGAGCGTGATTATTCATGGGACCCATGAATTAAAGTTGGAACAGTGTGGATGGCTGGAAAACTGACAAAAGGAGTGGGCTGGGGGAGAAATGGCTGCAATGAATATCAGCCACGGAATAGTCATGGAAACATTGCTCAGGAAACTAGAAATTCATAAACCTGTTTATTAGACGTTCCCATGTGGAATATTTGAAATTTCTGAAACTTCTACAAAATCTGAACTAGAAAATTAGAGGACTTTTAGTCCAGCAACATGGCTGCTCTAGGCAAGGGAATCACTTCAAAGATCTTATAGGTCTATATGATCCAGCCAGAATGCAGACACACCCTGCATTACAGTATGATCTAGGTGGAATACAGACATGCCCTTAGTATACGCCTTTAATAATCCCTAACAGTAACATTGAAGTTAGTTTGTAGAAGGAAGTAGCCATGTTTGAAAGTGATGACTAATTGAGTGGCAGACAAAGTGATGAATCAAAGAAAGATTTGACAGAATGGATCAGAGATAGGGTACACCCAATTCACTGAGAATGGCAGAGGAAGGAAAGGTTATGAAAGAGCAGTGCAGAGAGAGAGAGAGAGAGAGAGAGAGAGAGAGAGAGAGAGAGAGAGAGAGAGAGAGAGAGAAACAGTTTTTTCTTTTATTGAATTTTTTTATTTACATTTTAAATGTTATTCCCTTTCCAGGTTTCCCCTCCAGAAATCCGCTATCCCATTCCCCTCCCCCTGCTTCTAGGAGGGTGCTCCCTCACCCACCTACCCACTCCCTCCTACCTCCCCACCCCGACATTCCCCTACACTGGAGTATGGAGCCCTGACAGGACCAAGGGCCTCTCCTGAGAGGAGGCAGTTTTACCAGAACAGTCTCACAAAGACAGGCTGCTGGAGAAGACAGAATAAGCCAGAGAATGAGGAGCCACGATATTAGAACAAATTGCCAGAGTTAGTTTGAGGCCAAACACAGCAATACAGTGAAAAGCCTGGATATGCCAGTTTGAATCAGTCAGCTAGGAGAGGAGTTTTGAACCAGAACAGCTGAGTTGAACCAGTCACAAACAAACGCCACCACCAATCCTGCTTGATGACTCTGCTTGGGTAGGTTTGGGAAGTGTGGCCTTGCTGGAAGAAATGTGTCGCTGGGATCAGGTTTTGCGGTTTCACAAGCCTTGTGCCCCTTTCAGTGAACTTTTACTGGTGCCTGTGGTTAGAGATGCTGTGGTCAGGGGTTTCTGCTGCTGTGTCTGGTGCTGGCTTCGGTGCATCCGTTTGCCATGATGGTTCACTCTTATCCTCTGGAATGAAAATCCCCAAATCAACCCTTCCTTCTATAAGTTGCTTTGGTTGTGGTGCTGTGTCATGCATATTTGCTGCCTGGGACTACGGGAGAAAACCAAGACACATACACTTAATACGTTCAACAAACACACCACTCATTTTCTATGCTTCAGATCAAAGTGAGCACAACTCTTGCCTTCAGTGTGGTTTCAGTATTTGGCAAATGCAGATTAATGGGCACATTTAAAGTAGTTGGGATGGAGTCACTTAGGGACGTTGTGGAAGTAAACACTTGGAAGCAGTGTCTCGTGGATAACTTACATCTTGGATGCCGGAGGCAGAAGGATGAGCAACATCACTAATAGATGAAAATGGGGAGGGTTAGAGAAAAATAGTTGAAGAATTGCGTCAGGACAGAGAGGCAGGTGGGGACATGAGAAGGGGAGCCCCTCCACATGAAGTCCATTTGAAGACTTTCTCCAGAAGAGAAACAGGAATTCTAGCCCAATTACACGGGCTCAAGGTCTCTCTCCCACTCCAACTGTAAACCTACAATGTTCTTGGGATATCACCAGAGAGCCATTTACAGGGAAAGGATATGTATTGAGTTCTTGTACCACCCTCGCGCTCCTGGTTCTTCTTTATCAGACTATGATGTCTTCCTATCCAAGGCATCCCCTGAGCCACCCAATAACCCCACTGGTCGAAGGGAAGAGGAAAAGTGATAAGGGAGATGGCTCAGTGGTAAAGAGCTCTTACTGTTCCTGCAGAAGACCCGGGCTTGGTTCCTAGAATCCACACGATGGCTCACAAATGCTAGTAACTCAGGTCTAGGTGCTCCTGTGTCGTCTTTTGTCCTCCAAAGGCTTCTGCACACACACAGTGCACATAAACAAATATTGAGAAAGAGACAGACATACAGGGAGACAGAGAGACAGAGCCTGAGAGAAAGAGACAGGGAGATGGAGACAGAGAGAAGGAGGGAGCGAGGAAGGGAGAGAGAGAGAAAGAGAGAGATGGTTTTTTTTGATCACCTTTAAACATAGAACGAGTCAGCAAGATAGCAAGATGGTGTTTGCATATGCAGAGCATACAGAAGTGGAAAACGATGTAACTGGAGAACACCAATATGGCATATAGGGTTAGTGCTATGACAGTCGGTTAACTGTGGCTATTTTGAGGAGAACACACCTATACTTGGATGTGTTCTACTCTTTGCAACCCTCATCCTCCCCCAGAATCCCATTCTCTTTGAGTTTCCCTTTTGCAGCTCACACTTACATGCAGATAAGACACACTCTCCACACAGTCGTCTGTCTTTCGGAATCCTTTTTCTTCTTACCTCCTAACAAAATAAAGATCTTTAGTTCTGTGCCAAAAGGTCTGGGACAGAACTTATTTTCTGCACTAAAGCAATAGTTCAGATTTGACTTGAGTTGAGGTCTCTAAAAGATTAAGCATACTGACTCCCAGGGTTGACAAGGGTGGCAGTGTGGAGCTGTGTTTCTGTCCCTTCACTGCGACATAATGATAACAAAGAAGTGAGTGTACATAGATCTTTCAAGGAGGAAATGGTGAACGGTGTCACATATTGCACAAATCAAATGAGACAAAGAATTTAACCATCTATTTAAAGTGACTCATTGGTGGTATATGCAGGAAATTTGTTTTTGATGAAGAAATTGAGTCTTTAGTTTGAAAGATGAGGAATGAGGAGGGAAAAAAAGAAAGAATAGAAATGAGTCAAATGCTGAAAAGTGAAAATATGGAGTAGTAGAGATTACTGCCATGGAGCTTTGGAGAAAGAGTTGGGTACATTCTGCTTTATATGGTAAAGGGGTAGAACTCTATGTAAGTGACTTTCAAGGGGTGGGGAGAGGACTCATTAGGTAAGTGGTTTGCAAACATGAGGACATGAATGTGGTCCCAGAATCCATGTAAACAGAGGCCAGGTGTGTCTTTGCTGTCACAGTGCTGGGAAGGCAGAGCTGTGCAGATGCCTGGGGCAGCTTCTCACCTCTGCACAGCCAGCCCAGCATACCTGGGGAATACCAACCAAACCAAGGTAGACAAGGTAGACAGATCCCAAGGAATGACCTCCAAAGTTGAGTTGTGGCCGATACACACACACACACACACACACACACACACACACACACACACACACAGAGAGAGAGAGAGAGAGAGAGAGAAATAGAGAAACAGAGAGAAAGATATAGATATATAAAGAGCGACAAAACAGAGAGAGATATAAAGAGACAAACAGAGATAAAGAGGCTTTCCAAGAAAGGAAGCAGGGTAAAATGATTCAAAGAAATGCTAAAACAGTAAAGGAGACGTTGTTAAAAATGATTAATTTCAAACCTTTTTGTTTAGAGGAAAACAAATGCCCATTGCTGTATCAGTGTGTAGTTGATCTGGATGGTAGAACGTTGACTTCTCTAACAACTGTGGAAGCCCCAGGTAGACAGAAGGTGTCTTGTGAACATGGCTCTTGAAGGAAAGCTAGGGAGAGGCGCCATGACCAGAGAGGCCTGCTGTCTCTGCTGTAGCTCTGACAGGCCACTTTATATAGGACACAGTTCCAGGAATGACACTGCCCTCAGAGTGAGTCAGCACCTCTGGGACTGTCACAGTTTTACTGGAAGTACCACCTTATCTTCATGAACAATTGCTTTCAGGAAATATGATGGGAAACAATTTCAGAGCTCTGACTTCACATTTACTCTTCAGGGTCGTTCTTCGCCAAGCATTGTTTTCATTAAAAAAAGTACATGTGGCGTCAGTGCAGGGCAATCAGAAGCTGCCAAAGTCCACCCCAGACCAAAGGTGAGGCATGAGCTAGTCTGGAGCCAAAAGGATGGCTTCTAAGGTCAGATGGTTTGGGCATAAGTTCCAAATGATGTTCATTATCTGTGTGGCCTTGGGCAAGTGGCAAGTTATTTAGCCTTTCTGAGATTCAGTTTCTACAGCTGTATAATCAGAGACAAACAAGCTTTACAGAAATGTTTTGAAATAGTTTAAATATATACATATACACATGCATGCATGCATACATACATGCATAAATATATACATACATGCACGCGCACACATATATTCATATGCACACATAATGCATGCATACATATATACACACATGCATAAGGCATAAATACACACATGCATACAAACATACATATATATACACACCCATATACATGTGGATACATACACACATATGGATACATACATGCATGCATAATGCATACACATATGTGCACACATATATGCATGCATATATATACATATATATGCATGCATATACCTTTTACACTTAAGTTAGGGAACCAACTTAGGTGCCCAACAGTAGAGGCATAGAAAAAGGAAATGTGATTTATCTATCTAATGGAATTTCCTTCAGTCACCAAGAACAAGCTATGTGCTTGAAGGAAAATGGATGCAACTGGAGACAATCATATTAAGCAAATTAAGTCAGTCTCAGAAAGACAAATATTGTAGGTTGCTTCTCATTTGTAGATCCTAGATTCTATACAGCTACACAAAATCATCATGCTCATACAACATGGAGGTAGGAGTGAAGCTGTCTAGGCCCCACCCTTGAGGGCAGTGCTTCCCAACCTGTGAGTCATGACCCCTTTCACAGGAGACGCCTAAGACCATAAGAAAATACAGACTTTGCATTACAATTCATAAGGGCAATGAAAATATGGTTATGAAGTAGTAAGGAAAATAGTTTTACGGTTGTTAATCACAACAAAATGAGGAACTGTATAAAAGGGTTGCGGCATTAGGAAGGTTGAGAGTCACTGCTCTAGGTCATCAACGAGAGAAGAGAGGGTGGAGAAAAAGAACAGTTATACTCAATGTAAAATATATTTTTATGTGAAAACAGAAGTGAATAAATGCAAAATAAACACTGATTAAGAAAATAGAGATGAAACTGGGTTTTCAATCTTAGATAATTCATGAACTCAGCCTTGGGGTTCTCAAATTCAACTCCAGACTATGTTATACAGTGAACTCTAGGCCAGGGTGAGCTACCTAGAGAGGTTATTTCCACACAAACAGGAGAATGATTGTGCTTGCTTTTCCTTGCACAGGGAATGCTGCTGGCATAAGACTAAAGTTGTGCCCTTATGAAATGATTTGATGGCTCCTCTAATTTAATCTTTGTCTTGATTACTTTTTGTAGCTGGGATAAAACACCGCAGCAAAAGCAACTTAAGGGAGAAAGGGTTTATTTTGGCCCTGTCACTGCTTAGAAGACATGGTGGTGGCACCAGGAGGCTGGGTGGTCACATTGTATCCATCCTCAGGGAGCACAGAGTAAACAGGAAGTGGGGCCAAGGTATAAAGCCTCAGACGTTAGGGGAAAGGACTGAAGGAGCTGAAGGGGTTTGCAACCCCACAGGAAGAACAACAATATCAGCCAAACACCCCCCCTCCCCCCGCCACTGCAAAGTTCCAACCAAAGAGTACACATGGAGGAACCCCTGACTCCTGCTGCATATGTAGCAGAGGGTGGTCTTATCTGGTAGCAATGGGAGGGGAGTCTCTTGGTCCTGTGGAGGCTTGATGACCCAGTGTAGGGGAATGCTAAGGCCGGAGAGGTCGGGTGGGTAGAGGATCACCCTCATAGAAGCAGGGTGGATGGGTAGGAGATAGGAGTTTTAACTGGGAAGGGGGATAACATTTGAAATGTAAATAAGTAAAATAACAAACAAACAAACAAAAAAACCTCTATGGCCTTCCGTGGCACACCATCAGCTAGGACTGAGTGTTCAAACGTGTGAGCTTATAAGTTGACAGTTCCTTTTAAACCAAAGCAGTTATTAGTGGGGTCATAATATAAGTATCAACAGTTAAAAATACAGTTTATTCAGACACCCTGGTAGTTTTGGTTTTTCTTTTTCTTTCTTTTTTTTCTACTACTAGCGACCAAACCCGGGCCTCATTTGCGCTGGTCCTATGAGGCTGGCATGTGGTCCTCTGTTCTACCATCCAGCTACTCCTGCAGCTCATGGGAAAATGTTTCTATAGAGCTGTGAAGGCTTCTGAATACCAAGAAAGGAAAGGCAGCAAATTCAACCACAGAGAAATTAAAAGCATGTGCATGGCATAAAGCACCAGTGGACGAATGAACAGAACGTTTCTGTCTTGGATACATCTTCAGGAGAGCCACGCTCCCTTTTAACCCCCTTCCCTTCTGTTGGTACAGAACTGACTGTTCATGTGGGAAGTCACAGAGTAGATGCAGAAATCAGGTGACTGTGCAAACACTCTTGCAGCATACAGACTTCACTCCTGGGTGTTTCAGGCCAGCTAACAGAGCAAGGAGATACAGACAAGCAGAAAAGGGGTTCTTGTCCCACAAGATTGTGCGTGGGGGAAGGGCACGCACAAACTTTTTTTTTTGGGTATGGGTCTGCTTAAATAGCTTTGGTATATTTGCATGATGTTTGATTAGTGACTGTGATGAGAAAAGTTTCTGTCTACACAACATGTGAAAAGATCAAGAATAGGCAGGATAAATGGATAAATGACTGTATGTAATTTTAATTGTGATTTTCGTTTTTTCGAGCTAGAACTTGAAGCCAGGACCACATGCAAGGTCCTCTACTAATAAGCTGCATTTGCTGCTCCTCTTCCTCTCCTCTTACTTCTCTTCTTCCCTCTCCTTTCTCTCTCCTCTTCTCCCCTCCTCTTCCTACCTCCCTCCTCCTTTTCTCTTCTCCCTCCTCCCTTGTTCTCCCTCCCCCTCATCTCCTCTTTCTCTTGCATTCCTTCTCCTTCTTTTTAATTATACCAATACATCCATAAGGATGGTGTTGTAGGAAGGAGATATTTGAAGTGTAGCAAAGTACAATGTCAAATACCTATGATAAGGAAGAAAAGTAAGAAGTATTTGGGGGCTGGAGAACTAGCTCAGCAGTTAAAGGTACTACTTACTGCTCTTCCAGAAAAGCTGGGCTTGGTCCCCAGATGCCGATTTCTATGTCCAGACTCCTTTCTACAGTCCAGATGATGGCATGGTCAACATCTCCGGTCTCAATGTTAGGCAAAAATTGTTTTCCATCATCTCTGATTGTTCGATGAAAGCTGATTCAGCCAATGACTGAGCAGAGGAAATAGGAAGGCTGGGCATCCGATCCTAGCTAGGGGGTCCCAGAAGGAGAAAGAGAGAGAAAAGTAGGAGAAGGACCAGGAGGAGAGGAAGAGAGAAGAGAGCCATGAGGTAGAAGGTCCAGGAGGAGTCGTGATGAGCAGGTTGCCAAGGGATTTGTCATGAGGACACACATGGAAACCCTTAGATTGAAAGTAAAGAACCACTTGGCTGGGGAATAGCTTAAGAGGTTACAGAAGATGAACATATGCCTAGTCATATTGCATACAGCTTGTTAATAAACTTAATAGGTCTTTGTGTCAGTTATTTGGGAGCTAGAAGGGGAACAGATAAGGCCATCATTCTTAAATTAATCTCTACACTCTAGTTCTTCCAATGACTTCTGGCCTCTGAGTATCTGGGTGGACACTCAGACATGCATGCAAGCAAAATAATCCATACACTGAAAATAAAATAAAAGTTATTACAGTAAACACTACTTTGTATATACGTGGGAAATCATATTAATTACCTTGTTGAGATTGCTTAAGTACTAGAAAATAATAATATCACTTCCATTGTTTCGTAGTCTTATCTTCACAATTCTATCCTCTTAGCCTGGCTGCTTCCACAGTTTAACACATAAGCTTAGAATGTGAGAAATGATAGGGCTAAAATGTAGGTTCAAATTGGTGATTTTAAAGAAAGTCTTCCATAACCTAGAAAAATAAGTAACTAGTATGTCATGATCTCCACATGGAAATTGTGATGTAATAGGAATGGATGTTCATTTTTCCATGTTGCTGGTCATGGACATGGTTCATAAATGTTGTAGCTAGGTAAGACTGTTAATTACATCCCTCCCCTTTCAACTGTGGAGTACTTTCTGGAACCATAGAAGTTAGACTATAGGAAAGGCTTTCAGGTCAGACCCAGCTCAAACCGTCTAAGTCTCGTGTCATGTGTGATGTCTTCATCACCAGGGCCCAACCTCAATGTCCGAGAGGCAGCTAAGAGCTACATTGATAGTCTGTACTATTTTGGGAGTCACTGGGTGACAGGATTTGTTGGTCTATAGTTCTTGTGGAGGATGTTGTCAGCTTGAGTGGCTTTAGTAATTTCCTTCCTATAAACAGAACAAACATGCACTTAAATGTATTATGTGTAGTTTTAGGAAAAGATAAAATTATATGATTTCTTGAAGCTTTATCAAATATCCTTGAAGTCATTTGTCCCTTGTCTTTCCTTTGTCTGTGTTGACCTCTGTCTTAGGGTTTCCATTGCTATGATCAAGGCAACTCTTAAAAGGAAATTTAATTGGAGCTAGTTAACAATTTTAGAGGTGTAATCTATTATCATCATGGCAGGAAGCATGGCAGCATACGGGCAGACATGAGGCTGGAGGAGCCTGAACTTTTCTATATTTTGATCCAAAGGCAGCCAGGAGAAGACTGACTCTTCTGCACTGGGCAGAGCTTCAAAGCCCACCCAACAGTGATGCATTTTCTCCAAAAAGGCCACACCTCCTAATAGCACCACTTCCCATTGGCCAAGCATATTTAAGCCACCTCAACCTCCCTCTCTCTTCCCCAGTTGGAGCCTCTTCCTGATTGGTTTCATCATCTGAATCATTTCTATCATCTGAATCCTGTTAGTCCCTCTCAAGCCCACCTCCCCATCCCTACCCATAGTCCCTTTATACTTTCATAGTTTCTTTGGTTATCCCATGAAGGGACTCTGGCCAGCTTGACTTCATCAAGCATGGCTCTGGCAGGCCTTGCCCTTCTCCCCCATTCCCTCTGACTTGCTAAAAAACCATTAGATTATATTCCTAAAGCTAGCCACTAAGGTCTATTTCCTTATTAGGCCACTCCCTCATCCCGAGATTGACTACCAAGGCTCAGCTATTAGAATATTGAAGTCCAGCAATCAAAAACTCACTTTGGCTCACCTAATTAACATGCCCAATCAAAATATACCAATGCATCCTCGCCCATTCTAACACAGACCTCCCCTTTATCTCTTCTTAAAAATTACACCTGCAAGGTCATTGGCTGCTGTTTTACAGCCTGAGTCAGAGAATAGCCAGTCTAACTTTTCTTCTCCGATTATTAAAGGATCTGTCTGTAAGAATAGGTGTTTGTGTGTGGTTGTACCTAGTCCAGGGGTCTGAAGGGGAACTCCTGCTGTGCGGGGGCCTCATAACCTCCCTGTTAGCTACTCACATGGAGGATTTGGAGCTAGGAAGCACAGACGAGAGAGTGCATGTGGGCATTTGTCTTTCTGGGTCTGGATTACCTTACACAATAGAATCTTTTCTAAGTCTTTCCATGGACCTTTCGTATCCTGAACATTTCATGGTTTTATTTTTCTTTACAGCTGCATAGTATTCCATTGTGCATATGTAATGCATTTTCATTATTCATTTATCGGTTGAGGGACATTTATGTTGTTTCTGCTTTCTGCCTAGTGTGAATAGTGTGAGTAGTGCAAATAGCGTGGATAGTGTGAGTAGTGTGAATAGGAAGCATAAGCTGCACACATATGCTGGTGGGGATCAACAGCTTTCTAATTGGACCTAAGGTCTATACAGGAAGAAAATTATGCCTGCTACTGAAAACTCAGCCAGTTTCCCAGGAGAACTACCACTTGCTAGACCAGAATTTCTTATCACATTCTAAATATTATCCTTATTCTCACAGATAGGTCTAGTTACTACCCACCATGAAAGAAGCAAAAGGGATTCTTACAGACATTGCAAGTGGGCACAGTGCAGAGATCAATGGATCATAGGTTGCCTATTCCCCAGTGACACATCTGTATTACAGCTCTGGCATCTATGGGTTAGGAACATGGGTACAGGGCGGGGTGGTGGTGGTGGTGGTGGATATTGTAAAACCCAGAATACCAAGAAATGGGACCGTGAGAGTCTCTTCTAGATATTACTGTATAAGTAAAGTTATAGTAGTGGCATATTAACATAGCAGGGGGGAGATTTTGTGGGGTTCCACCCGTAAGAATTATAGACAACTAATGACTACTGGGAGAAGGAGAGTTGGTCTCTCCCAGGGATGAGTCTTTTTATGGGTTGTCTAATACAGAGTGGTCAGCCCTGAAAGCACACACACAAAAACAACAAACGTGGACTCGGCAGGTTGCATTTGTATATTTTGCATACACATGCACACATGCATATGTATACAAGAACACCATCAGAAGAAAAAGAGGCTATCAACTTGAGTGTTGGCAACATGGAAAGGGATGGAGGGAGAAAAGTGACATAATTCTTTTTCAATTAAAAACATATTTTAGAGAGCTACTGGTTACCATCAAGGTGTGTGTGCCACCACTGCAACCTTAGGGTCCTCACGACATGCTGATCATTGATGTCCCTCATGGATGTCATGCCTGGGTAATATGGTTAGTTGCTTCCCTTCTTTGGAAGCTTGCATAGTGCTTTCTGGTACCGTGAAAGTTAGTCCTCAGTGAGGAGACATTCAGGTCAGTTCCAGCTCAGGTGCCTCTAAAGTGCATGATGTCTTCAGCAATAGGATTTATCTTCCACCTCCCAGGGTCAAGTAAGAGCAACAGCAACAGCAACAGCAACAGCAACAGCAACAGCAACAGCAACAGCAACAATAGCAATAGCAATAGCAATAGCAACAGCAATAGCAACAGCAACAGCAACAATAGCAATAGCAATAGCAATAGCAACAGCAATAGCAACAGCAACAGCAACAATAGCAATAGCAACAGCAACAGCAACAGCAACAGCAATAGCAACAATAACAATAGCAATAGCAATAGCAACAGCAACAGCAATAGCAACAGCAACAATAACAATAGCAATAGCAATAGCAATAGCTTTTAATGTTTTGGAAGTCTCTTGGACAATCATGACCAACAATTTAAGAGAAGTCTTCTTGTGCTTGGTGTTAGATGATCTTTGGCTTCTGGAAGGAGCATTGTCACCCCAGCTAAGAAAATTTTGTTTAAATTATATTTATATGCAGACTTATTTGTTTTGTAAGGTGGGTTTTTTTTGGTAGTTAGTTAATCACATGATTCTTTATGGCTTCTTTAGAATTTGGTTTGGAAGAAGAATAAAGAAGGGGAAAATGATATAACTGTATTACAATCCCAAAAAAGTAAAAGAAGTAATAAAAACATATTTTAAAAAGAAATGTGTGTACTTAAGAATATGTATCTCTATGTTGATATATGATCAATAAATTCCTTTAACACAAGGATACAGAGTAATGAATAATTATAAGTTAGTATATCATGGAGACCCCTACAAATCCAAGAATAGCTACACTACTCACAATGACAAAGAGATGGAATTAGTTAGGTGTCCATCAACGAATGAATGGATAAAGAAAATGTCATACATACACAGGTGAATTTTATTCAACTGTAAAGAATGAAATTATGACATTTGCAGGAAACAAATGGGGTTAGAGATCATATTTAATAGAAATAAGTCAGACTCAATATAAATATTACATGTTTTCTCAAACATAGACTACAGGTTTAAATTTATGTATACATGTGCCTACAAGATGGCTTAGAGGAGAAGGGTGACAGAATTTGATCCTGGGGACACATATGGTGGAGGGACAGACCTGATTCCTGACTGACCCCTGAAAGTGAGTGCCATGTATTGGGACACATGAGTACACACACACACACACACACACACACACACACACACACACAGTGAATTTCTATATACATGATATACAAAATGTATATATGCATGTATATGTGATATGATAACACAGAAATGGGATCAGGAGAGGAAGAGGCAAAAGAAGGGAGTAGGGAGGGTAACAGAGGATAAGGTGGAAGGAGGGGACTAGTTAGTGGGAGGAATGAAACTGAAAGGGAGGAGTGGAGAGGACCCAGAAAGGCACAGAAGCTCGAGTAAAGATAACGATAGATACACATGGAAACAACACATTGCCTAGCTTCTAACATATTAACAAAATCCCAGAGTGATATAAATAAGGCTTCCATAAGATGGTTACAAGACTGATGTATTTCAGCATGCAAGTGAGTACCTAGTGTACCGGGGACACTGTGAAGAGTATCGTTGACTCCTGTATGCCATATCTGGAAAGATACCACAAGCTTGCATAGGATGTTCTGCTCGCTGGATGTCTTAGGCTAGCGGGCTTGGGCTCCAGGGTCTCCACAAAGCTGTGATCTACAGCACAGTGAATCGCTCACCGTGTCTACCAGTCTACCAACTTGACTGTGATGCTGCTTTGGAAGCTTTTTCTGGAGTGTTACAGCTGGTGACCCGTGGGTTTAGAGGCACTTTGCAATTTCATTAGGAAAAGAAAGGAACCGCATCTTACCCTTCCAGCCCCTTTTCAGGGGGCAGCTGTCATGAGGACAGAGCAGAGGGATATTGACACGTTCTTGAGGCTGTAGGTTTGGTTTGTTACTTTTCAAAGTGCTTATGGACTTGGAGTTTTAATAAAGCAGGAGACACAACAGCCCAGCAGTGCACTAGTAGAAGTTAGTTCCAGTCCCAGCAGCTGCTGGACTTTCCTAATTTCCACAGAAATTAAGGAAAGCTCATCTGTTTTTAACTGCAAGGCTTCTTGCTAATCTGTAACCCCAGTTTTTAGCAATAAATTGAGGTACACCAACAGCAGCCGTAAATCTTTAAACCCCCAAGTGCCGAGGATAGACCATATGGGCTCACCTCACCTGGTTGCTGATTCTTCCTGCCAGACCTCCATCCTCATCTCAGTGTAATTCACTACTGACAGAGAGAAAGCAGGGAAAGCATTTAAATCCTCCTTAAATTGATGCAGCTTAGCGGGCTTAGCTTTGAAGCCCTCTGAGTCCCGAGGGCCTGGTTTTCCCATTCAAGATAGAAGACTGATCTGCTCATTCTCCCAAAGTAGGTAATTAATTCTTGGTAGTGTGCTGAAAGACGGGTTGCTTTCCTGGTGAGTCTTTAAAAGACTGTGGTCTCTACCCATGGGATCTTGGAATAGACTAGCGTCTAAGAAGTAAGAAGAGAAATAGCAATAATAATTACAATAACATTGGACCTATTATAATCTTGAAATTAGAAGTCAACAATCTCTAAAATCCTGAGGATGTTTTCAAAGCATTGCTAACCTGTCTGTCATCTTCTCCTCTGGTGAAAGAGGTAACAGATTCACCCTGTCAAGGGAAGTCGAATGAACAAACAACTGGATGTCTATCTATTACACGCTTGATTTTTCTGTCAGACATTTTGGACAGAAAAATATAATGATTCTAAATTGTAGTTGGAGGCACCCACATACCATGGGGTGCTCCCCTCTGAACCCCAAACTAAGCACATACCACACCCCAAACCAACTTTCAAGTACAAATCAATTGCCAAAGGGTCCTTCATTAAGCAAGGCAAAGAGACAAGATGGCTGAATGTGACCCAGGCAGAAACTTCTGTAAATGGCTTTGCAAGTGTTAACTTTAAGAGGGAAATGGGGGAGGTATGTTAGAATGAGCTAGGATGACTTGGTGAGCTCTGGTTGAGCATTTAGTCAGATTAGTCAAAATACTGAGTTTTGATTCCTGGGCCTCCATGTTTGGGTAGCTGGACCTTGGTGATTTCAGGAATGAGTCAGTGGCCAAATAAAGAAATGGACCTTGGAGTGAACTTTAGGGATATAATCTCCTGGTTTAGCAAGGAGGAGAAGGGAAAAGGCAAAACCTGTTCTCATCATGTTTGCCATGTTCTGGCCTGTGTTTGCCATGCCAAGGCCCTTGTTTTTTGAGCTCAAAACGTGAGTATGGATGCAGTCATGGCCTAAGTAAGGGCACTTGGATCCTTCTGAGCTAGAGCCCTGATGACAGTCTTAGCTTTTAGGTTGGTGGAAGTCAGGAGTCAGTTCATCCATTCCAATGGACTTATATAATACCCATAGGATTTAGGTCATGCACAGAGGTGACAATGATCAGCTTCCTAGGATTCATACGTTTTCCCTTCCTTCCTTCCTTCCTTCCTTCCTTCCTTCCTTCCTTCCTTCCTTCCTTCCTTCCTTCCAGTTTTTGAGACAGAGTCTCATGTAGTCCATGCTGGATTTAAATAATTAAATTCTTAATTATTATGGCGTACAGAGGATCTTGCCGATCTCCTGAAACTAATTCACATCTTAAAATGTCTTTTCCATATCAATTTCAATTCACCCAGTCTCCTCAGAACTACGTCTAACATGTCTTTGCCTACTGTATACAGTTTACTTTTATATCTTGTTAGCTTTCCATGTAATAGGATCTGCCTAGGTTGTCTAGTCACCTGCTTGATGATTGACTTGACCTTGGTATCTGCTCTCTAGGCTCTTCTCCTACCACTCCACCATGCTAAACTGTCTTTCCAAACAAGCAAGATTAAAAAGAGTGGAAACAGAGCCAATATTTATCCAGCACTTGTGGAGCACTAGGTTCTATATTTAAACATTGTCTTTTAAAAGCAAACGTGTATAAGCTGCCTCTGGTCCTTCATGGGTCCCTTTAACTCAAGACTCTGTGGGAGAGTAAAAGCACCACCAAGACAGGAATGACACATGCATTTGGAATCAGTGCTGTAGGTTTTCTGTCCCACTGCTGTGATAGAACACAGACTAAAAGCATCTTGGCCAGCAAAGGGTTTATTTAATCCTATACTTTACAATACACCAAGGGAAGCCAAGACTCAAACCAGGGGCAGGGGCTGAAGCAGAGACCATGGAGGAATATTGATTATTGGCTCCCCTTGGTTTGTTCATCTGCTTTCTTAAACAACCTAGGTCCACGTGACTGTGGATGGAACTGCTGCTCACGGTTGGCTGTGACCTCCTATGTCAGTAATGTCACTCAGGTGGAGCAATTCTTCAGTTGAGGTTCCTTCTTCCCAAGTATATCTAGGTTGGGTCAAGATGACAGCTGAGGCTATCTATGACAGTCTTCTCCAAGGGTTCCGTCAGGATTTCTTAGCGACTTCAGAGCCTTTATGTGTATCATCTATCCTTCTAGTTTAAACTTTTAATTGCATTTGCTTTTTATTTACATGCATGCCTAGGTGGGTGGAGTGGGGCACCTGTCCTGTGAGTACGTGGAAGTCAGAGGACAACTTGCTAGAGTTATTTGTTCCTTCAAACATGTGGATACCAGCAACTGAACGCCAAGCCTAATGATTTGCGTTCAGTCGCTGGTACCCACATGTGGTGAAATGTTAAAGTCAATATGACCAAGGACAACTTGTCCAAGGTGATTTTCTCCTTCTTACCGTAAGGGTCCTGGAAATTGTTAAGCGTGACAGCAAGGGCCTTTACCTAGTGTGTCAGCTTGCTGTTCCTTTGTATGTTATTTAAATTACTTTCTCGGCCTGTTGGGTAGGTGCCATTGTTTTCCTTGCAAAGATAATAATCTGAATTAAGTAGACTTAGGCCATTTGTGCACTTTCTAGCCCTCCCAGTGTAAGCACCTCTCCTCCCCTGTGGTATCAGTAGCTCTGGGGAGTGAGAAAGCTCAGCCCATACTTATGAATGTTTGCTTCATTCCAAGAACTCAGACTCTGACATCTACTCCATGGACAGGCATTTTGTCGAATCATTAAATCTGGTTTTATCTAGATCATCTGTGTGGTAAAGATATACATACAGGCCTGCCTGCATATGAAGAAATGTGGATATGAAAAAACTTACAAAGAAATTTTCTTAAAATTTTATGGAAATATTAAATCTAGAAATAGAATGAAAGATTCAGTCATGAGTGTCAAAGGGAGACCAACTGCACTGGTTGTTCTCTTAAGATGAGACCACCCATCCACCCATCCATCCATCCATCTATCTATCTATCTATCTATCTATCTATCTATCTATCTATCTATCTATCTATCTAATCTATCTTGTCCATGTGTTCACCTGCTCACGTGTGTTGCAGCCTGTTTGTGGAGGTCAAAGGACACACCTGTGGGAGTAACTTTTCTTCCTTGACCTTGTGGCTCCCAGGGACTGAACACAGATTGCCAAACTTGGAACGATCACCCTTACTGGCTTGAACCATCTCACCTGACTATACTATAGATTTTGTATTTTCTCGTCTCAGAAAACAGAGCAGGAAGAGGAAGTGTTTGCCCCCAAAAGCCACCTCAAAGGGCTATCTGCTAGGATTGGAAATCCAGAGCAGGACCTACCTACTGTGAGAACATTGTATTTGGATAATCTATTTCACATATGGAATTTGTCAAATGCCTAAGAATAAAGGCAGCAGACACACTCAGTGTATAGCTGTACTGTCTGTGAAGTAGAAAAGCACTCCCTGTGTTTCATACACCTTCTGTTTGTCTGGAAATTTCCATAGGAAAGGCAATATGTAAGGTAAGTAAGATGTGCTGTCACTTCCCTGGAGTAGTCCAGTATGCTCTGTACACAGCTACTGGCTAGGGTCCTAGAGGGTTGCCCCAGGGCTGTAAAATATATGGTGATATGGAAGAGTGGAGAGTGAACAGGTGGGTTATAAATGTAGTCAAATTAATAAATGATTCTTATCCAGGATCTATAATAAGACATAACATTTATGTAATCTCCATCATACTCTGTGAGTGGCGTGAAATGTTAAAATCTAATTAACCTTTAATGTACTCGTCTGAAGATTATCATGTCAGTTTTCATAGATCAAAGTGAAGGAAGGAGGGCGCATGCCTGGCTGGGGCCTGCAGAGTGGCGTGGGTGAGGCTTATATGTAGCTTTCTCTGTTTTTGCTTTGTCTTTTACAGCCTTTCCCTAGTTACACAGGTGAGACTTCAGCAAAGCTGAGGATACGTGTAGGGAATGGTGAAGGCTGAATGGGCTGATTGAGCTGAAGATTTAGAAAAGTTCCTATGTGGTAGATTGACTCATGATGGAGGACAGAGGATGCTGGAGAAGCACAATTACCTGCTGCCTCTAGCAGCAGCACCAAGGACAGCTCTGGAGGACACGGTGATATTTAGGACACTAGATCTGGTGTGTGTGTGTGTGCATGCACGTGCACTGTCACCCTCGGCCTACTTGAAATTGTTTTCTTCTTTAAAAAAATTTAAAAAAATATATAATTGCACAATTTCTCCGTGTGTGTATAATTACACAATTTCTTCCTTTCCTCCCTGTGGTGGTTTGAATATGTTTGCCCCATATGGAGTCGTACTGTTAGGAGGTGTGGCCTTGCTGGAGGAAGCGTTTCACTGTGGGGGTGGGCTGTGAACCTCTGTGTAGTGCAGAAGAATCAGTCTTCTGTTTGCCTTCAGAACATTCTGTAGAACTCTCAGCTCCTCCTGCACTATGCCTGCCTGGATGCTGCTGTGCTTCTTGATAATAATGGAGTGAACCTCTGAACCTGTAAGCCAGCCTCAATTAAATGTTGTCCTTATAAGAGTTACCTTGCGGGCTGGAGAGATGGCTCAGTGGTTAGGAGCACTGACTGTTTTACCAAAGGTCCTGAGTTCAAATCCCAACAACCACATGGTGGCTCATAACCACCTGTAATGAGATCTGATGCTCTCTTCTGGTGTGTTTGAAGACAGCTACAGTGTACTTACAGATAATAAGTAAATAAGTAAACAAATAAATCTTTGAAAAAGAGTTGCCTTGGTCACGGTGTCTCTTCCCAGCAATAAAAACCTAAGATCTTCCCCTCTACCTGCTCTGTGTACTCTTCCTACACACATCTTATTCTCCCTCAGACCATATATATACATGTTATATATTTCTGAATATATAAATATATAAATAGTCTTCTCAGTGTATATACTTGATATTGATAACTATTTGGAGGACTGTTCCCTAGGGAAGATGACTTCCTCCTATTCTCCACACTCCTTAATTGCTTGTGGTTCTTTGGGGCCCAGTGAAATTCTCCTGTCCACATCAGCATGTCTGTTGGTGTCACCTTGCTATGGCTTTATTAGACTTCATGTACTCAGCTTTCTGGACATTTCTAGGAGGTACAGTGTCACAGCAGACATTCCATTCCTCTGGCTCTTACAGTCTTTCTGTCCCCTTCTCCTTGATGTTCCTTGAGTTTTATGCACAGACATTCTGTTGTAGAGAGATCTGATGGTGCTGGGCACCAATGGTCACTTGTTCTCTGCATTTTGATTGGTTGTTGTTTTCTGTGACAGTCAAAGTTACTTTGTTCAGGGGTGAGGCCTACACACATCTCTGGGTATAAGGTAAGTGTTTAGAAAGCAGTTAGGAATTATGCTAGACTAATAAAGTGGCCATTGTAGGTTCTCCTCCAAGACCTACAACCTCACTAGCCTCAGATAGTTGGCTAGATGCCCAGTACCAAGCATGATTTCCCTCTTGTTGAGTAAGACTTAAGTTCGTCCAGAGAGCTGTTGGTTATCAGTAAGGTATGAATGCCACTGTTACATCCTTAGGGCTATTGTGTGGTGGTGGCCATTGTTATGTTCAGAGGCATCGTACCTGTGAAGACAGTTACTTGTTCCTCCCTTAGAAGTTCTCATGAAAGATAGCCCTCAGTGGTAATTTCAGGTTAAATACAGCTCAGTTCCCCTGGGTTCTGTGTCTGAAGTACATGATGGATTTAGCATAGGGACTTAACTTTCAACCTCTGGGAGGCAACTGAGGCCAACAGCTATAGACTATAATGTTTGGGGAAATCTTAGATTCCCCTGACCAATAACTAACTCATTAAGGGAGCTTCTTATGCCTAGTATTAAGAGTTTTGTTAGATAGTCTATGGCTCTTTTCAGCTCAGGCAAGAATTTAATTTATATATGTATTTGCATACCCATGCATGCATATGCATTATATGTAATTTTGGTTTAATAAACAATAATGAGTCTACATGACTTTTTCAGACCTTGTAATTTTTGCTCTTCTCTCTCCCCTTTCTTCTGTGTCAACCCCCTTTCCCATCCTAATCAACTAACCCACTGTTTTTTTCCATTTTCCCTCTACAAATACTTTTAGCCCAATGTTCCTCAGTTTCTTGCTGTCCCACCTCAAGTTTCCCTTTTACATTCTTAGATTCTTTGGTGACTCCAGGCTATATAATTCACACCTGACGACTCAGAATTAGAGGTCACAGATGAAAGAGAACATGGGATATTTGTCCTCATGGAAGTGGGTCATCTTACTCGACATGATCTTTTCTAGCTATTTAAAATATATTGAATTAATTTTCGATAATCTTATACATATCTAAGATGAGTTTTGATTAAATTCACTCCCCTACTCTTCCCCTTAACTTTTTCCATACCCACTCCTTCCAACTTTATGTCCTCCTCCCCTTCTTCTCCCTCTCTTTCTCTTCTTCCTTCTTTCTCCCCTTCCTTCCTTCCTTCCCTCCCTCCCTTCTTTCTTCTTTAAATAACCTTCTCAGTTCAGATAGTTCTGCTCACATACTCTCCTTCCAGAGGTTATTAACTAGCAATTGCTCCTCAGCCAGGGGTGGGGACTCATGAGCTCTTCCTCACTCCCTGATAGAATGCTGCCTGGCTGATCTTGTGTAGGTCTTACATAAGTGATCAGAGCTGCTGTGAGTTCATGAGTCCTATCTTGTCCAGAGGACACTGTCTCATTCCGGGGTCCCTCCTCTCCCCCAGTGTCTGTCATTTACAATCTTCTGCCCTCTCTTTCCCAGAGGTCTCTGAGCCTTGGGGGAAGGGGCTATGATATAGATGTACCACTTGTGGGTGAGCACCCTTCAGACATTTATTCTCTGCACTTTGACCAGTTGTGAGTCTCCACCATTCATCTCACAAATAAACTATTTCATCTAAAATTATTAATGGTTTTTTCCTATTCCCAGACACTTTCTTTTCCTTTTTGTTTTGTAATCAAATTTAAAATCTCCTAAAGATACAGGCTTTTTATGAAAAAGGACAAGCAGAATCAGGACTTTGTTTCCAGCTGCTTCAGAGTCATGAAAGGTCACCACAAGCACCCTCCTGATATCTGTGATGAGCTTTGGTCTTACAGCACAGGTCTTTACTTGGGCAGTAAAGTGGAAAGAGCATGCTTACCTAAATCTCAGTATCACTGCCAGCTTCCACGTCCCCGTCCTCTGTTACTGACTGATTCATTCACTCACTAGAAACAAATGACTTTTGTGTATGAAATACTTGATTAGAACTCTAAAAATGAATAAATAATGGTTCACATTCTTGTAGAGTTATGTAACAATGATGACAAGTTAATAAAAATAATAATCATGACAACTGTCATACAGGGAGGGCTTAGTACTTGACAGGCACTGAGCTGATTAGATTGCAGATAGCTATTAATCCTACTTTCAACAATTTTATGAAATACTTATTATTTCCAGTCTGCAGAGACACAAACTGAAGCACAGAGTCGGGGAGGTCCCTTTCTCATTACATGAGAAGAAGGAAGAGATATGAAAACGATAAAACAGAGAAGGAAGTAAAGAGAACACGCAGAGAGGACCATGCTCTGAGCCAGAAGCTCATGGAATGGGATATGGCTCAGGATTCACTGACATCTCCTCTGATTGTGAAGGATAGGTGTGGTTCTACATTCTGCCTCGCCTGCTGGTGTTTTAGAACACTGTTCAAGCAGGCAAAACTTTGAGGCGCCAAGCTACCTTACATCTTCTCTGCCAGGCAGACCGTCGACACCAGCTCAGAGGGGGTAGATGGCAGTTTAAGATGGGGGGCTCCAGCATGGGTGAGAAATGGTATAGGCTGGGGTCAAAGCTGGTTTCCAAGTTCCAGTGTACCCAGATGCTGCTGCGAGGAGTTGGGAATGGGCTCCAGGCCGGGCAATAGGCCACGGTTGTGAGGAGGCAGAGCTCTGGCTTAGCTCAGGAGTGAGTGTCCATGTCCAGAGAGCAGAGGGACCTTCTGTGGGAGACTTAGGCAGTGCAGCTCTGTATGATGACCGCATCCCCACACTGCGGTTCTCGATGAGAGACAGTCCATGCTTGTCCACACTGTTTATTCATTGTTCATCATGAAAAAGGGTACATCCGATTTACTTAGGATGGACCAGAGATCAAATACCTTTTGCAGGAAGGGATGTCTGGGAAGGGAAGCTTATTGAATAAATCCTCTGGCTGCCCCATCTAGATACCTAATTGGCATGGAGAACTCTACTATTTGACTAGTGGTTACAATCCTTAAGTGGGGGTGTCATGGTCACATGTTCCAAGATAGGAACCAGTTGGAAGCAGATGAAACACCTACAGTCTTCAGATATGAGAGTATTGGGGTTTTTGAATCCATTCAGCCTTCCAAGGTTTTGTCTGGGGGTGTGGTAGGTTTGAACATGTAGAAGATAAGCATCTCTGAAGGAGATAACACGTCTGACTTCTGTTCTACTTTTGGCTTCCCAGCTTCCTTGTTCTGTACACAATGCTGGTCAGCATTGGGGACAGTTCTTTCCTCCCACTGGATAAAGTAGTCTACAAGTGTTATCTGATTTTCTGTAGTCAAAGCCAGTTCACCCAGATAGAGAAGAGCTACTAGAATCTGAACGACGTGAGATGGAACATCAGAAACCGGGCTTCACCCATTCACTCTCCTTTTCCCAGCAAAGCTGTCTAACAGACCTGAGTCTCTGAGACCTTCCTACATCCATCTCCTCTGGTTTATGTCTGGGCTGGGCCTTGATTACCAGTTTTCACAAATATTGACAACCTTTCCAATATATCATTTTTTTTTTGTAATAGCCAGAGTTGGTTTTTACCATTTGCAATAATGAACTGTAGGAACTGGGAGAAAGACTGTGGGTGGGCCACACTCTACCACGCTAGATCTACTCTCTCGGCAGGGTTGCACACATGAAGAAAAGACACGAGAGACATAGCCGGAAAAGAAATTTAGGGAAAGGGCACAGAGGGTCAAATGTTAGCCCAGATAGACTGAATTTCACCTGGAAAACATTGGAGCTGGAAAGGAGAGAAAAGTCTTAGCTGGGTTATGTGGTCGAGTCTCTCCTTCAAGATTAGCTCGGCAGCCATATGGTTCTAAAAACTGGAGAAAGTGGGTATGGGGGCATATTAGTTAGTGTTATCACTGGGGAAACAAGAAACAACTAGGCTCAGTTTGGCTCATGACCGAGGGGATATAGCCCATCACAGTGGGAAGTCATGGAGGCAGGCAGCTCATGGTGGCAGAAATGTACAACCTGGCTTCCTGACCTCCCAACCTCTTGGCAAAACAGGAAGCAGAAAGAAAACAGGTAGTGATGATGGCCTGGAAAACCCCAAGCTCCCTCCCCAAGGGACCCACTTCTTCCAGTGAGGCTTTACTGCCTGGAGATTTTATAACCTTTCAAAGCAGCTTCACCAGCTGAGCAGCAAGTGTTCAAACACATGAGGATGTGTGGGAAGGGAGCAGTCACATTCACACTACAGGAGGATAGGGACATCATAGGAAGGTATCACTACAGCCCAGGTAGGAGAAGCTCAGATTTGCCCTGTGGAAGTAATGGAGATGTGGTATACACGATGATAGACTTGCTCCTGTGGGTGGGAGCCAAGGGTAGTGAATGCTGATTCAGGGCAGAGCCAGGGAGAAGCACATCCCGCAGGCATAGAGAACGGATGAATTCTGCTGCAATGCATCTTACGGGCTCCAGAGAAGGAGGATCGGGCTCATAAAGAGAGATGCGGCAACTCAGGCTGGAGAGCAAATCAGCTGGACTTGGACCAAATTAATATCTGGAGCTGCCAATGCTGAAACATCGACCACTCCCTTGACAAATAATTTTTGGTCGAGGCAGCGGGTAAGGGAACTTCCCGTTTGGGAGATTTGGTATAATCTGTGGTTCCCTTTCTTGAAAAAAATTAGAATTACAAGCCCCATTTTTTTTTAGTAGTTCATAAAAAGTTGCAAAAGGGAAAACATTATTGAGCAATAAAAGGTGTGTTTATGTGTATTCGTAAGAAGTGGCTAGAGGCCAACTCTCATAAACGCGATAGGCTTATACCTTAGCACCGAACAATTACAAGAACCCTAGAGGCTTCTATTTCACTGGAAATATAACAGAGGCAGATTTCACAGCCCTTCCAGGCTAATCAACCAGAGACAGACTGTGCAAGGGAGTCTGCTCTTTTAAGATTCGACAGTAAGCAAGTTGCAATACATATATCGAAAATGGTCTTTGGAGGGCCGTTCTTTCTATTCTCCAAGGTTTGGTCAGATACCCATGTCTCCAAGTCACCTTGTAGTTCAGGCCAGGAGTATTGGCTCCATACTTACCTCAGTGTCACCATCTGCTGTTTGCCAGGTTCGATGGCACCATCTTCTAATTGACATTTTGCTATCCAAAGACTATGGCAAGTGGCTTTCCATTCGGAGGATCAGATCTTTGATATCACACATAGAGGTCTTCCTTACAGAAGTCTTCCTTTCAACTGGCCATATTTCCCTGGAATCCCATAGAGGAACGGAGGTGATTGGAGGTATATCTTAGGGTTTCCATTGATGTGGAGAGACACCACAACCAAGGTAACTCTTATAAAGGACAACATTTAATTGGGGCTGGCTTACAGTTTAAGAGGTTCAGTCCATTATTATCATGGTGGGATTCATGGCAGCAGTCAAGCAGACATGGTATTGGAGGAGCTAAGAGTTCTACATCTTGATCAAAAGGCAGACAAGAAGGAGACTGGCTTCTGTGGGCAGTCAGTAGGAGGGTCTTTTCTGCTCTGGGTAGAATTTGAGCTTAGTAGACCTCAAAGCCCACCTACACAGTGACACACTTCCTCCAACAAGGCCACACTTCCTAATAGTGCCACCTCCCATGGGCCAAGCATATTCCAACCACCACATTGTTAGATGTATGCAAGCTTATCCTTCCTTCAAAAGCCACCTCAGAGGCAATGATTATTTCACCAAGAAGCAAGGCCAGCTCCATTTTCCACATTAAGGCATGCAGTAGATTATTTTCTCTGGGCTTAACATAACCCATGACTGCTGCCATCAATTGTGGCAACAAAATAAGAAGACAAATACATACAGATGCTAACCACATCTACAGAAATACAGGTGTATCTGTTGTTGAAATCCCCCAGTAAAAAGAGTGGAGTATAAGACCACACACAGGAAGCAACCCACCATATCCTCCTGTTCCCCCACTGCAAATAGTCTTGGTGTTACTGGAGTATATAAGGTAGAAGGTTGACTGGAGATGAGAACTCATCAGTGGTATAATTGCCCTTGAGTCATCCCAATGGGTTCATTGGTTCGTTAAGTTAGCATTAGATGCAATCTTGTCCTGTGCCTTCTATATTGTGAGAGTAGATGTATCCCATGTTTTTCAGAAACAGCCATTTTGAGACATATAAGGCTTTGGACTCCAAACTTAGCCTTTCAATCATTTGACTCATTTTCAGTTTCTATCATACAGAAAGTTTCTGATAAAATGGGTCCTAAGGCCTGATTTAAGGCAGACTCTATTAGGAAGGAAGTACCTCAAATACTAAACTGTCCAGTAGTTAAGCACATTGTAATTCTGAGGGAAATATATACAAATGTCATAGCTTACAACATAAACTTACTTGCTGTGCTTGTGGTTTTGAACTGACCTAACAATGAGTGGCTGGGCTATGTCCCTTCCTGGAGAGCATTTACCATACTTGCTTGGAGATCCCGTGCCTCTTCCAAAATTGATATGGATGCGGTAGGATCAATCTCGTACAAGACACTAATTTCTGCTCTAACTTTTCAGGACACTGTGATCACACCAGGCCGTGCTTGAAAATCTCTCTACCTAACTCTGATTTCCTTGCTTACCTAATTTAATTTCCTTGCTACTTTAATTCTGTGTCCATGGAATATGACCTACTCACAGGTTCTGTGGGTTAAGACCTGGGCGTCTTTGAGGCCCTGTCTGCCTCTTTCTCTTTGGTTCTCTAATTACTCTTAACATTTCTTAAATTGTATTTAAAGTGAGTCTTAGTCTTCAAAGTAGAACACTATGTTTTCTTTTCCAAATAACTTTAAGACACACAGCTGCATACAAAGAGAAAGCAGAGGGGCAGAGGAGACTTTACAGTGGACTTTTCAGCCTTTAAAGAAAATTTCATTTGAATTGAAAGAGATGAGACACACATGTACAGAGAACAGAAAGGAACATGGATTGGTAGATATCCGGGATCCATCAGCCAATAGAAGCTCAGAAGAGCCTCTCTGCACCTCCCTGACCAGATTGTGTCTTGTCCCACGGGTACTCCAATAAGGCTCTGCACTGGATAGTTTGATGTAAACTTGACACAGACTAGAGTCATTTGAGAAGAGAGAGCCTCAACTGAGAAAATACCTTCTTAAGATCAGGCCATAGGCAGGCCTGTAGGGCATTTTCACTAGTGATTGGCAAGAAGTACCATTGTGAGTAGTGCTGACCTTGGACTGGTGGTCCTGGCTTCTATAAGAAAGCAGGCAGAGTGAGACCTAAGTTGCAAGCTGGTAAGCAGTGCCTCACCATAACCTCAGTATCAGCTGTTGCCTACAGGCTCATGCCCACTTTGGGTTCCTGCCTTGGCTTCCCTCAGTGTACCGTGAGTCAGGGCATGTAAGCCAAATAAACCCTTTCACCCCAGGTTGCTTTTGGTCATGTGTTTCATCACAGCAATAAGACAGGCTCTGTAGAGGCAAGTATTCCCCATTACCTTTTATTACTGTAGGTATCCTCTAGCCTCCCAGGCAGGGGTGAGTAAGTGCCATGTGTTCTCCCTGGCTGGCCCAGGACAGCTGTAACTTACACAATCCTTCTTCCTTTTATATCACAGGCTTGGAAGGTTTCCCTCTCTTTTTCTTCTAAAACAACCAATTCCTTCAGACAAGTAAAATTACTCTGCAGAAAGTTGGGAGCAAGAGTTCAGCTCCCTGGTACAGCAGCTGAGGTAAGAAAGCAGAGAGAAAATCACTTCATAAATGAGAAGGATCCAGGGAGGATTTACTCAAACCCATCAGCTCTTCTAAGGATGCCTCTAGGAAGAAACAAACAGCAGCTATAAACAATTTCTACCCCTAATGTTTTGGGGTCTTTTCGGCTGCCTTCAATGATGAGCTTCTTCTGAGATGGTTGTGAAGAGGATACTCTGACCATAAGTGCCTTGGTGGGCAGCTCGTGGAGACACTTCTGGGCCCTCCTTATTGGTGGAACAATTTACCCGATCAGAGCAGAAGTGTGCTGCAATAATGGTGGAAGGGATGCTCACCCAGTGGCTCTCACCCCATTAAGGTCACCCAGCAACATAAAGAACAGTGGCTGAGGGGTGACTCTGAGCTTAGAACCTGTGGCAGATGGAGAGGCTGGAGAGAGGCCTTCTGGGAAATGCAAACAGCAGCTGGTCAGGTCACTGGCAGCTTTCTGTTTGAGTGCATTCAAACAGCTTCCTTGGAGAGTAGCCTGGCCTGGGGGGTGCTCGAAGCATCAGACTTCCTTTTCTCTATCATTCAGAGTGACAGTGGATTATGTTTAGGATGAAGTCCCTAAATCAGGACATTAAAACCAATTTCGCCAGCAGTGGTGGCACAGGCACAGAAATCAGGAGGCAGAGAACACTCAGTTCAAGGCCAACCTGCTCTACAGAGTGACTTCCAGGACAGCCAGGGTTGCTCAGAGAAACCCTGTCTCGAAAAACCAAAAATGAAGCCAAAACAAAGTAAAAAACCCCCAACAACAACAATAACAACAACAGCAGCAACAACAATAACACAACACGACATTCCCTTACCATACCCAGTTTTTACAGTGCTGGGGAGCAAACATAGCATTTCCTACATGGCAGGCAACAGAGCCACATTTCTTCCATTTATTTTTGCCTTGGGAAAGCAGGTGTATGAGTATAGATTGACCTGCTTGGAGGAGAGGACCGTCAACGGTTGACAATTTTTCCCTCTAAAGAACACATTCCTTCAAAAGCTGGGACAGATCCAGCCTCAGCTTGAGTATTTGCTGTATGGGAAAGTTCACGGCCTCAGCTAGCTATTTCAGTGCAGGGCACAGACAGGTAAATATCACAGGCCTTGGCTGTAGCTATTCAACTCTGCTCTTGTGATGTGGAAGTGAACAGCTATGGAATGTAAGTTTAATATGTAAATAGATCAGGGTAACTATGTGCCGTGGTTTCTGTTGTCGGTTTGTGGGATTTAGAACCACCTTGGATGTAAATCTATGTGTCTAAACTATGGTAGTCTTAGATAGGTTACTTGCAGTAGGAAGATCCACTCATGGGTGGTACCATTCCATGGGATGGGGTCTACTTCTCTTTAGGCCAGCAAAACCCTTCCCATCCTCTGTCATGAATGGGTTAGCTTTAAAAATATCGGCTCATCATCTGCAACTTATCCTTTGTATCTAAACTATTCACGACACTAACATTCTTCATTGTGTATTGTTTTGTTCTAAAGATTATGTGATTGATTAGCTGTCTTATTCACTTATCCACTTATTAATCACTCATTGAGCCTTTGAGTGTTGGCAAGCAGAGCAATAAAAACAGTCTTTGTTCACTATGAGTTAATACAGAGGACAGGAAGGAAATGGGGAGAAGACGTGGTGGAGGCATCTAGGGGGATCTGCCGGAGCACACGGGCCTTGCCCAGGGCATGGACGGTGGGGATGACGAAACTCTTGTAAGGGAGTTTTACCTGACCTAGTTTTAAGACTTATTTTCCATATTACTTAATTTTTGAAAGAAAAATGTTTTTTAATGTAATTTAAAATTCTTCAAGAATTTCATACAATATATTTGGATCATATTCTTGAACTGCAACTAAACTCCTGACAAGTGATTTCAGGGAGGAAGGCTTTATTGTGGTTCACATTTTGAAGGAACGCATATAGTTTGTCATGTGGGGAATAAAAATAGATGGCAGGAGAAGTGAGGGGTAGGGGCCACATGTATCTGCAGGAGAGGGGGGGCAGGGGGGTAGACAGACAAAGAGACAGAGACAGAGACAAACAGAGAGATATACAGATGAAAGACAGACACACATACCCAGAGATAGAGAGACAGAGAAACACAGAGACAGAGAGACAGAGAGAGATAGGGACAAACACAGAGAGAGAGAGAGAGAGAACAAGCAAATGCTGATTATCACATTTACTAATTTTCATGCAGTGCAGAACCACTGAGCATAGGATGGTGCCTGCACATTCAGGGTGACTCCAGTTAGGTCTCTTTGAAAACATTCATACTGACACACCCAGAAGTGTGTTTCTGAGGTAATTTCAAATCCAGTCAAACAGACAGTTATGATTACACATCACAATCACATAGAAATGAGTTGTGAATTCTAAGCTTTATGTAAAAAGGTAAGTAACTTTTTTGTGTGTGATATATACTGCAGGTGTGTATTTCAGAAGCTACAAGTAATTTAGTACAAGTTGGGTGAATGTGTTTAAGTTACAATGCCAAGGAGGAGGTGAAGCTGTGTGTGGTGGTTAGTGCTAATTATTAGAGTGACAGGATTTAGACTGGAAATCACCTGGATTTGAGCATGAATTATCTTGGTTATATCTATTGATCTGCCCACTGTGGGTGGCATCATTCCCTTGGTTGGGAGCCTGGACTACACAAGTGGAGAGAAGGAGCGGAGCAGCATCCTACACTCTTTGTTCTCTTTCTGATGTGTGTGTGTGTGTGTGTGTGTGTGTGTGTGTGTGTGTATGTGTGTGTGTGTGTGTGTGTGTGTGTGTGTGTGTGTGTGTGTGTGTGTGTGTGTGTGTGTGTGTGTGTGTGTGTGTGTGTGTGTGTGTGTGTGTGTGTGTGTGTGTGTGTGTGAGTGTGCACATGACGACGATCACACGCACCTGCACATGTGCGTGTGTGTGCACAGGTTGTGACTGCTCCAACCTTCTGTTGCCGTGATTTCCTTGTCATGATGGACTCTTGAGCTCTGAGCCATAATAACCGCTTTCTCTATTAGATTGCCTTTGTTACATTTTTATCACAGCACTGGGGAAATAAACTAACACACTGGGCAAGAACTTTACCAACCTAGCTACATTCCTAAGCCCCACTTTTTAACATTTTAATGGGGCTACAAGAAACTTTCGAGATTAGCACTTGGCCTGCCTATGAGCCTTGTGTATGAATGGCACAGCATTGATAAATAGGGCAGACCTTCCTTCAGGAGCGATGACTATAGTTTTTCGTTTTGGAAAATTTCTGGATGCTTTTACATTAAGATACCAGAGAATATGTTTTCATTTTTGGAACTGGCAAATATGACTTCCCTGCATTTTCATAGCTAGAGTAGCAGGGAATTTCATGAAAGGTTCCTGTGTTTCATTGTAGGTAGGCGTGTGTGTGACTCACAGAGTCTGTGTGCTCAACCAATTTTAGCAGTGCAGCTACACAGTCCTTGTGGTTCAACACACAGCTAGACTCCCTTGAAAACTCCTGTCCTTTTCTGCTGGATGGTTTTAGCTCCTTTGTCAAGGATCAAGGGACCATAGTTGTGTGGGTTCATTTCTGGCTCTTCAATTCTGTTCCATTGGTCTATCTGTCTGTCTCTGTACCAATACCATGCAGTTTTTATCACGATTGCTCTGTAATACTGCTTGAGGTCAGGGATGGTGAGTCTCCCAGAAGTTCTTTCATTGTTAGGAATAGGTTTTGCTATCCGTTTTTTTTTTTTTTTTTTTTGTTATTCCAGATGAATTTGCAAATTGCCCTTTCTAACTCTGTGAAGAATTGAGTTGGAATTTTGATGGGGATTGCACTGAATCTGTAGATCGCTTTTGGTAAAATGGCCATTTTTACTATATTAATCCGGCCAATCCATGAGCATGGGAGATCTTTCCATCTTCTGAGATCTTCTTCAATTTCTTTCTTCAGAGACTTGAAGTTCTTGTCATACAAATCTTTCACTTGTGTGGTTAGAGTAACACCAAGGTATTTTATATTATTTGTGATTATTGTGAAGGGTGTCACTTCCCTAATAACAAAGCCTATTGATTTGTTTGAGTTAATTTTATATCCAGCTGCTTTGCTGATGTTGTTTATCAGCTGTAGGAGTTCTCTGGTGGAGTTTTGAGGGACACTTAAGTATACTATCATATTATCTGCAAATAGTGATATTTTGACTTCTTTTCCAATTTGTATCCCTTTGACCTCTTTTTTATTGTCTAATTGCTCTGGCTAAGACTTGGAGTGCTATATTGAATAGGTAGGGAGAGAGTGGGCAGCCTTGACTAGTCTCTGAATTTAGTGAGATTGCTTCAAATTTATCTCCATTTAGTTTGATATTGGCTACTGGTTTGCTGTATATGGCTTTTACTATGTTTAGGTATGGGCCTTGAATTCCTGATCTTTCCAATACTTTTATCATGAAGGGGTGTTGAATTTTGTCAAATGCTTTCTCAGCATCTAATGAGATGATCATGTGTTTTTTTTTCCTCCTAAGTTTGTTTGTATGGTGGGTTATGTTGATGGATTTCCATATATTGAACCATCCTTGCATCCCTGGGATGAAGCCTAGCTGATCATGGTAAATGATCATTTTGATGTGTTCTTGGATTCAGTTTGCTAGAATTTTACTGAGTATTTTTGCATCAATATTCATGAGGGAAATTGATCTGAAGTTCTCTTTCTTTTTAGGCTGTTTTTTTTTTGTTTACATATAAACATACTTGTGACCTCAAAGAACGAATTGGGTAGTGTTCCATCTGTTTCTATTTTGTGGAATAGTTTGAAGAGAATTGATATTAGGTCTTCTTTGAAGGTCTGATAAAATTCTGCACTAAACCCATCTTGTCCTGGGCTTTCATTGGTTGGGAGGCTTTTAGTGGCTGCTTCTATTTCTTTAGGGGTTATGGGACTGTTTAGATGGTTTATCGGATCCTAATTTAACTGTGGTACTTGGTATCTGTCTAGAAAATTGTCCATATCATCCAGATTTTCCAGTTTTGTTGAATGTAAGCTTTTGTAGTAAGATCTGATAATTTTTAAAATTTCCTCAGTTTCTGTTGTTAGACAGCATTTTCAACAAATGGCGCTGGTTCAAGTGGAGGTCAGCATGTAGAAGAATGCAAATTGACCCATTCTTATCTCCTTGTACAAAGCTTGAATCCAAGTGGATCGAAGACTTCTACATAAAACCAAACACACTGAAATTAATAGAAGAGAAAGTGGGGAAGATCCTTGAACACATAGACACAGGGGAAAATTTCTGAAAGAGAACATCAATGGCTTATGCTCTAAGATCAAAAATAGACAAGCGGAACCTCATAAAATTGCAAAGCTTCTGTAAGGCAAAGGACACTGTCATTAGGACAAAACTGCAGCCAACAGATTGGGGAAAGGTCTTTAGCAATCCTACATCTGATAGAGGGCTAATATCTAATATTTACAAAGAACTCAAGAAGTTAGACTCCAGAGAATCAAATAATCCTATTAAAAAATGGAGTACAGAGCTAAACAAAGAATTCTCAACTGAGGAATACTGAATGGCTGAGAAGAAATGTTAACCTAAAGAAATGTTTAACATCCTTAGTCATCAGGGAAATGCAAATTGGAACAACTCTGAGATTCCACCTCACACCAGTTAGAATGGCTAAGATCAAAAACTGATAAGGATGTGGAGAAAGAGGAACACTTCTCCTTTGTTATGAGATTGCAAGTTGGTACAACCACTCTGGAAATCAGTCTGGCAGTTCTTTAGAAAATTGGACTTAGTACTATCTGAGGACCCAGCTATATCATTCCTGGGCATATACTAAAAAGATGCTGCAACATATAACAAGGACACATGTTTAGAGTAGCCTTATTTATAATAGCCAGAAGTTTGAAAGATCCCAGAAGTCCTTCAACAGAGGAATGTACACAGAAAATGTGGTACATTTACACAATGGAATACTACTCAGCTATTAAAAACAATGACTACATGAAATTCTTAGGTAAATGGATAGAACTAGAAAATATCATCCTAAGTGAGCTAACTCAGCCATAAAAGAACACATATGGTATGCACTCACTGATAAATGGATATTAGCCCCAAATCTTGGAATATCTAGGAAAATACTCATAGATCATAGGAAGCTCAAAAAGAAGGAAGACCAAAATGTGGAGATTTCTTTCTTTCTTAGAAGGGAGAGCAAAATACTCATGGGAGGAAATACAGGGACAAAAAGTGGAACAGGGAATGAAGGAAAGGCCATCCAGAGATTGTCACACCTGGGGATCCATCCCATATGCAGCCACCAAACCCTGTCAGTATTTCTGATGCCAAGAAGTGCTTGCTGACAGGAGCCAGAAATGGGTGTCTTCTGAGAGGCTCTGCCAGAGCCCTACTGATATAGATGAGGATGATTGCAGCCAACCATTAGACTGAACAAGGGGACCCCAATGAAGGAGTTATTGAAAAGATTGAAGGAACTGAAAGGGTTTGCAACACCATAGGAAGAATGACAACATCCATCAACCAGATCCCACCAGAACTCCCAGGGACTAAACCACCAACCAGAGTACACATGGAGGGACCCATGACTCCAGCCATACATTTAGCCAAGGGTGACATTGTCCAGCATCAATAGGAGAAAAAGCCTTTGGTCCTGTGAAAGCTCATTTCCTCAGTGTAGAAGAATGCCAAGGAGGTGAGGTGGGACTTGGTGGGTGGGAATGGGAGCATCCTCACAGAAGCAGGGGCAGAGGGGAGGGGAGGAAGGGGATAACATTTGAAGTGTAAATCCATAAAATATCCAAGAAGGAAAAAGAGACCAATTCCCATTAAAAACTCTCTTGTTAGTTATGGATATTTGAACATGAAGTCAAGGGAGGGATTACAAGTGACTGATACTTAAAAAAATAACAAACTTGTGTCCTGGCACAGCCATTTATTAATAAGCAGTGTAGGCCCCAGTCAGTCTGGAATGCTTGTGGAATTGAAGGAGATAATGTTTCAAAAAAATTCTGGCAATCTTGTTAGTTGTTGCTTTTGTGGTTAGTATATTGTTAGTGCATGCTTGTGGAATAAATGCTAAGTTAATCTATTGTCTGAGGATGATAGTGATTATAAACTGGGTTACTGTCTTAGGGTTTTACTGCTGTGAACAGACATCATGACCAAGGCAACTCTTAGAAGAACAATTGGGACTGGCTTACAGGTTTAGAGGTTTAGTCCATTATCATCAAGGTGGGGGCTTGGCAGATGTGGGGCTGGGGTAGCTGAGAGTTCTATATCTTCATCCAAAGGGAGACAGGAGAAGATTGGTTTCCAGGCAGCTAAGATGAGGATCTTAACGCCCATGCCCACAGTGACACAACTACTTCAAAAAGGCCACACCTCCTAATAGTGAAACTCCATGGGCCAAGCATATTCAAACCATCACATTCCACTCTGTGGTCTCCATAGGCTTGTTCAAACACATGAGTCTATGGGGGTCATACCTAGCCATAGCATAATAAAACAGTACATTTAGTCCAGCTTCCAAAGTCCCCATAGTCTATAGCAGTCTCAACAATGTCAAAACTCCAAAGTTCAACATCTCTTCTGAGATTTATCCAATCATTTAACTGTCTTCCCAAAGCAAGAGACAGGGAACCAGCTAGACAAACTCCAAACTCTGCATCTCCATGTCTGACATCAAAGTGATCTTCAGATCCAACTCCTTTTTCATCTTTGTTGGCTGCAACAAACATCTTTCTCCTGGGCTGATGCCACTCCCAGTTAGTAGCTGTCCTTGTCAGATATTCCATGGCTTTGGCAACTTGAACATCTTGGGATCTCCAAGGTAACTTCAATGTTACAGCTTCTTGATCCAGTGTCTGGGGTACACACATGATCTTCTGGGCTCCTCCAAAGAGCTTGGGCCACATCTCCAGCTCTACCCTCTGTAGCACTCTAGACTCTGGCTGACTCTCTTGCTGCTGCTGTTCTTGGTGATTATCATATGTTACTGGCATCTCCAATACACTGGGGCCTTCTGCTGCAAATAGGCTTCACCAATAGCCTCTGACAGGCTCTCTTCATGGGGCCAAGCCTCAAATCATTTGCATGACTCCTTTGGTCCTGTGCCATCAACTGCAACTGAGGTTACTCCTTCATGATGGTCTTCTCTGACCTCTCACAGTGCCATACTTCAGCTGCTTCCCAGGACCTGTTCATGCCTTCAAAACTAGTACAATCTGGGTAACTCTTACACATTATCAAGTCCAGCTGCATCATGAGGTACAACTTTGGCTATCTCTGGAACACAGCTTCTTTGTGCTCTCAGAAAACACTTCCAAGAAGATTTCACCTCCATGATGCTAGTCTTGTCTAAATCACCACTAATTTCTTAGCTTCAGCTGACCAGCATCAATTGTTCCAGTGGTTTCCTTCTCCTCTTGACTATGAAGTCAGAGACACATGGCTGAGGCTGATGAGTTCTGTTACTTTCTGGAGCTGAAATATGCTTCCCCTTGTCCTATTACATTATTACTGGCTTCCTGTTTTCCAACTTCTTTATACTGCCTAGCTTGGCTGTCCTGGAACTTACTCTGCAAATTGTTCTAGAACTCAGAGATCTGCATGAGTGTGTCTCTTGAATGCTGGGGATTAAAGGCATGTAAGGCCATGCCTATATTTCAGCTTTCCTCTACTTGGAACTTGCTCTTTTCCAGACTGGCCTTGAACTCAAGAGATCTGCTTACCTATATCTCCTGGGTTTAAAGGTGTGTGCCTCCAAGCCTGGACCTAAATTTAGTTGGGTGGGATCTTGCCCCCAGGTCACCACTCCCTTAATTCAATTTAATATCCTGGAACATAGAATTCAGCTCCATTTCACTTCTTAATGCCCCTTTAATACTCAAACCATATATTTTATATTTTTCCTTTCTAAGCTTGTTATACTTGTTCAAAACACTCTTCATGAGACTTATCCAGAGAACAAAGTCTATGATGGACATTTCTGAGACTTCCTTTGTCAATGCAATTCATACAATTTTTTTTTTTTACCTTAGCCTCAAGTAGACTCTTCAAACAAGGGCAAAAAGCAGCCACATTCTTCACCAAAATACCACAAAAACAGTCTCCATTGAAACCTCTTGGGCCATGTCTGTATAATACAAATCACTCTCAGTAACAAAGTCTTTCATATTCCTACTAGAATAGCCCATTAAGCCTCCCTTAAAGCATCCCAAAGCAAAGTCTCCAAATCCACATTCTTCCAAACAAAAGCATGGTCAGGCCTATCACAGCAATACCTCAGTCCCTGGTACCAACATTTGTCTTAGGGTTTTATGCTGTGAACAGACACCATGACCAAGGCAACTCTTTTAAGGACAATATTTTTTTTTTTAATCTTTATTAACTTGATTATTTCTTATTTACATTTCGATTGTTATTCCCCTTCCCAGTTTCTGGGCCAACATCCCCCTAACCCCTCCTCCTCCCCTTCTATATGGGAGTTCCCCTCCCCATGCTCCCCCCATTACCGCCCTCCCCCCAACAATATAGTTCACTGGGGGTTCAGTCTTGGCAGGACCAAGGGCTTCCCCTTCCACTGGTGCTCTTACTAGGCTATTCATTGCTACCTATGAGGTTAGAGTCCAGGATCAGTCCATGTATAGTCTTTGGGTAGTGGCTTAGTCCCTGGTAGCTCTTGTTGCTTGGCATTGTTGTTCATATGGGGTCTCAAACCCCTTCAAGCTCTTCCAGTCCTTTCTCAGATTCCTTCAACGGGGGTCCTGTTCTCAGTTCAGTCGTTTGCTGCTGGCATTTGCCTATGTACTTGCTGTATTCTGGCTGTGTCTCTCAGGAGAGATCTACATTCAGTTCCTGTCGGCCTGAGCTTCTTTGCTTCATCCATCTTGTCTAATTGGGTGGCTGTATATGTATGGGCCACATGTGGGGCAGGCTCTGAATGGGTGTTCCTTCTGCCTCTGTTTTAATCTTTGCCTCCCTATTCCCTGCCAAGGGTATTCTTGTTCCCCTTTTAAAGAAGGAGTGAAGCATTTGCAGTTTGGTCATTCTTCTTGAGTTTCATGTGTTCTAGGCATCTAGGGTAATTCAAGTATTTGGGCTAATATCCACTCATCAATGAGTGCATACCATGTGTGTTTTTCTATGATTGTGTTACCTCACTCAGGATGATATTTTCCAGTTCCATCCATTTGCCTATGAATTTCATAAAGTCATTGTTTTTGATAGCTGAGTAATATTCCATTGGGTAGATGTACCACATTTTCTGTATCCATTCCTCTGTTGAAGGGCATCTGGGTTCTTTCCAGCTTCTGGCTATTATAAATAAGGCTGCTATGAACATAGTGGAGCACGTGTCTTTTTTTATATGTTGGGGCATCTTTTGGGTATATGCCCAAGAGAGGTATAGCTGGATCCTCTGGTAGTTCAATGTCCAATTTTCTGAGGAACCTCCAGACTGATTTCCAGAAATGGTTGTACCAGTCTGCAATCCCACCAACAATGGAGGAGGTTCCTCTTTCTCCACATCCTTGCCAGCATTTGCTGTCACCTGAGTTTTTTTTTTTTTGTCCATGAACATTTTGCAATTTATTTTTACTTACTATTAGTGAGTTCATAAACATGTGTGCTATGTTTTTCTTTTTTTTTTTTTTTTTTTTTTTAACTTGAGTATTTCTTATATACATTTGAGTGTTATTCCTTTCGAGGTTTCCGGCAAACATCCCCTTCCCTCCCCCCTTCCTTATGGGTGTTCCCTCCCCACCCCCCCCCCATTGCCGCCCCCCCCCCCACAGTCTACAGTTCCCTGGGGGTTCAGTCTTAGCAGGACCCCGGGCTTCCCCTTCCCCCGGGGTCTTACTAGGATATTCATTGTTACCCATGAGGGTAGAGTCCAGGGTTAGGCCATGGGTAGTTTTTAGGTAGTGGCTTTGTCCCTTGGAGCTCTGGTTGCTTGGCATTGTTGTGTACATATGGGTCTCAAGCCCCTTCAAGCTCTTCCAGTTCTTTCTCTGATTCCTTCAACGGGGTCCCGTTCTCAGTTCAGTGGTTTGCTGCTGGCATTCGCCTCTGTATTTGCTGTATTCTGGCTGTGTCTCTCAGGATCGATCTACATCCGGCTCCTGTCGGTCTGCACTTCTTTGCTTCATCCATCTTGTCTAATTGGGTGGCTGTATATGTATGGGCCACATGTGGGGCAGGCTCTGAATGGGTGTTCCTTCAGTCTCTGTTTTAATCTTTGCCTCTCTCTTCCCTGCCAAGGGTATTCTTGTTCCCCTTTTAAAAGGAGTCACCTGAGTTTTTGATCTTAGCCATTTTCACTGGTGTGAGGTGAAATCTCAGGGTTGTTTTGATTTGCATTTCCCTTATGACTAAAGATGTTGAACATTTCTTTAGGTGTTTCTCAGCCATTCGGCATTCCTCAGCTGTGAATTCTTTGTTTAGGTCAGAACCCCATTTTTTTGTCTCCCTGTCGTCTAACTTCCTGAGTTCTTTGTATATTTTGGATATAAGCCCTCTATCAGTTGTAGGATTGGTAAAGATCTTTTCCCAATCTGTTGGTTGCCATTTTGTCTTAACAACAGTGTCCTTTGCCTTACAGAAGCTTTGCAGTTTTAGAGATCCCATTTGTCGATTCTTGATCTTAGACATAAGCCATTGGTGTTTTGTTCAGGAAATTTTCTCCAGTGCCCACGTGTTTGAGATGCTTCCCCACTTTTTTTTCTATTAGTTTAAGTGTATCTGGTTTGATGTGGAGGTCCTTGATCCACTTGGACTTAAGCTTTGTACAGGGTGATAAGCATGGATCGATCTGCATTCTTCTACATGCTGACCTCCAGTTGAACCAGCACCATTTGCTGAAAAGGCTATCTTTTTTCCATTGGATGGTTTTGGCTCCTTTGTCAAAAATCAAGTGCCCATAGGTGTGTGGGTTCATTTCTGGGTCTTCAATTCTGTTCCACTGGTGTGTCTGTCTGTCTCTATACCAATACCATGCAGTTTTTATCACTATTGCTCTGTAATACTGCTTGAGTTCAGGGATAGTGATTCCTCCAGACATCCTGTTATTGTTGAGGATAGTTTTAGCTATCTTGGGTTTTTTGTTATTCCAGATGAATTTGCAAATTGTTCTGTCTAACTCTTTGAAGATTTGGGTTGGTATTTTGATGGGGATTTCATTGAATCTGTAGATCTTTTAGGTAAAATGGCCATTTTTACTATGTTAATCCTGCCAATCCATGAGCATGGGAGATCTTTCCATCTTCTGAGGTCTTCTTTAATTTCTTTCTTCAGAGGCTTGAAGTTCTTATCATACAGTCTTTTACTTGCTTGTTTAAAGTCACACCGAGGTATTTTATATTATTTGGGACTATTATGAAGGGTGTCGTTTCCCTAATTTCTTTCTTGACTTGTTTCTCTTTTGTGTAGAGGAAGGCTACTGATTTATTTGAGTTAATTTTATACCCAGCCACTTTGCTGAAGGTGTTTATCAGGTTTAGTAATTCTCTGGTGGAACTTTTGGGATCACTTAAATATACTACCATATCATCTGCAAATAGTCATATTTTGACTTCTTCTTTTCCAATCTGTATCCCCTTGATCTCCTTTTTTTGTTGTCTGATTGCTCTGGCTAGAACTTCAAGAACTATATTGAATAAGTAGGGAGAGAGTGGGCAGCCTTGTCTAGTCCCTGATTTTAGTGGGATTGCTTCAAGTTTCTCTCCATTTAGTTTAATGTTAGCTACTGGTTTGCTGTATATGGCTTTTCTATGTTTAGGTATGGGCCTTGAATTCCTATTCTTTCCAGGACTTTTATCATGAAGGGGTGTTGAATTTTGTCAAATGATTTCTCAGCATCTAATGAAATGATCATGTGGTTTTGTTCTTTCAGTTTGTTTATATAATGGATTACGTTGATGGTTTTCTGTATATTAAACCATCCCTGCATGCCTGCGATGAAGCCTACTTGATCATGGTAGATGATTGTTTTGATGTGCTCTTGGATTCGGTTTGCCAGAATTTTATTGAGTATTTTTGTGTCGATATTCATAAGGGAAATTGGTCTGAAGTTCTCTTTCTTTGTTGGGTCTTTGTGTGGTTTCGGTATAAGAGTAACTGTGGCTTCATAGAAGGAATTCAGTAGTGCTCTGTCTGTTTCAATTTTGTGGATAGTATTGTTTCAATAGTTTGGATAGTATTGGTATGAGGTCTTCTATGAAGGTTTGGTAGAATTCTGCACTGAACACGTATGGACCTGGGCTCTTTTTGGTTGGGAGACCTTTAATGACTGCTTCTATTTCGTCAGGAGTTATGGGGTTGTTTCAATGGTTTATCTGTTCCTGATTTAACTTCGGTACCTGGTATCTGTCTAGGAAGTTGTCCATTTCCTGCAGATTTTCAAGTTTTGTTAAATATAGGCTTTTGTAGTAGGATCTGATGATTTTTTGAATTTCCTCTGATTCTGTAGTTATGTCTCCCTTTTCATTTCTGATTTTGTTAATTTGTACACACTCTCTGTGTCCTCTCATTAGTCTGGCTAAAGGTTTATCTATCTTGTTGATTTTCTTAAGGACAACATTTAATTTCGGTTGGCTTACCGGTTCAGATGTTTAGTCCATTATTACCAAGGTGGAAGCATGGCAGCGTGTAGGCAGGCATGGTGCACGAAAAGCTGAGAGTTCTAAATCTTCATCTGAAAGTCACTAGGAGAAGATTGGCTTCTAGGCAGTTAGAATGAGGGTCTTAAAGCCCACACTCACAGTGACACACCTACTTGAACAAGGCCATATCTCCGAATAATGCTACTCCCTGGGACAAGCATATACAAACCATCACAGTGGTAAGATTTTTTAAAAAAGTTGCTCAGTGCTTGAGAGCGGGCTTACCTCTCTCAAGTGCATACCACTCTTGCAGAGTATCAGAGTTTGGTTCACAGAACTCACATCTGAAGGCTCACAAAACCTGTAATTGCAATCCCAGGAGCCATGGCCCCCTCTTCTGGCAATTGAGGGCATCTGTGCTCACATGTACACAAATAATAAAAACAAAAACAAAAAACAAAACAAAACAAATAATCATAAATGGTGGTGGTACATACCTTTCATCCCTGCATTCAGTAGTCAGATAGAGGCAGGTGAGTCTCTGTGAGTTTGAGGCTAGTCTGATCTAAACATTGAATTCCAGAATAGTCAGGACTATAGAGACTCTGTCTCAAAAAAAAAAAAAAATCAATCAATCAATAGTCAAACAAAGCGAGAAAAAGAAACAAACCTTGAAAAGGATAAAACATTGCTCATCAAATCTGTGAAATAACCTATAAATATGTTTCATTTACGTTTGCATAATGATCACAGTGAAAACAAAAAGCACAAGACTGTTTGTGTGTATGATAGGATTTGTGGAGGCTGCTGCATTAACTGAAAGCTGGGTGTGGAAATGACCTAATACCATTCGTGATACAATGTATCCCAAGCTTTGCAGAGGGTAAGCAAGAAATGTTACCTGCGTGTAAAGCTGCCCCTGGCCTGGTGGAATTTCACAGAAGAAATGGGAACTACTCTGCTTCATCATCAAGTAGGCTGTGATGTGGCAATGTCTGTAATGTTTAATATAGTTCTTATGCCATAAAAGTATAGGTACGATGGGGTCAGAATATTCCTGAGGGGACCCCACCTGCTCACAGGAGAAGGGGTTGGTGGATAAGGGAAGGATTGTGGGAGAGGGTGACTGGGAGCAGAACAGTGAGCTGGTTGTAAAGTAAAAAAAAAAAAAAAAGTAAAATAAAAAAATGTAGGCACTATAGCTGGATCAAAAGAGGAAAAAGAAATATTGCCTTAAAATCATCTTTTAAATTATGTATATATACTCACACACACACGTGTGTGTGTGTGTGTGTGTGTGTGTGTGTGTGTGTGTGTGTGTGTGTGTGTGTGTTGGTGTTCTTTGAGTCCAACTTTGAGGGAGTTGGATCTGTTTGAACTGTGATGCTAGGGCAGTTGTGGATGACTTGACATCATGCTCTGCACTGAACTTGCGTCTTAACTGCCATGTTATCACTCCAGTCCCATAAAACGGTTTCTTTTTAAATTTAGAAATGACTGGTGGATTTTTATGCCCTTATTCAGTTTCCTAACTGCAGGGTGTGCATAACACCTGAGAAATGCAGCAAAACCCACACCTTCATTGCTAAAATGTCCTTGCCTTGGTTTCAGACGTGGTTTCCCTGATGGTTGCACAGCTAGCACAATACCACAGGTAGGCACAGGAAGCAGTGGTCCCACTCAGGCCATAGAGTTAGCAGCCTCGAACCTACAGGCTCTAGCTCTGTGATGTTTGCATGAATCTCTTTGCATACGATCCTTGAGACACTCCTATCATAATTTGCAAGCAGCAGGATTTGAAAACAAAAATGACAATTTGGTTGTTAAAGAGGTCCTTATCAGTTTTATAGATGTTCTCTTAAAGCAAAGAAAAACAGATTGAACTAGATAAAACAAAACAACAAAAACCAGGCCCTACTCAGAAGTAAGGAATATTCTATTGCACTTTGGGGTTTCAGGGAAGGGGAACTATAGACATTTCTCCAAAGTTTATCGACACACAAACTACCTACCGCTAGAAAGCACTAGAAAAACCACAATTTGAAACAATCCAGGGAAAAACCTACTTTGTACCACTTCTTTGGCTCCCAGGCTGGGAACCCGGAGTAAGATATCTAGCTTAATGTCTTAGTGTATTTATAAAAACCACAAAGCGTTAGACTTTTGACTTGAACTTAAAATAATGTATTCTGGGAGGTAATTGCTCAGACCATTTCACCCTTCTAGGCTAATGAAGTCACTAACAGGCCAGAATAAGAAAATGAATGAATTACGACAAACAAGCAAAAAACCAACCCCCCAACAAAGCAGCTGAGATAGGTGAGAAGTTTTGTGGGGTTTTATTGTCTTCCAGAGAATATACAGCAGCATTGCCCCTCTGGTGCTTCCTGGTGATGGATTGCAGAAAGAATCAGAGAAGACACAACATGAATCTGCTCCCGGGACAATGATTGTAATCAAAATAGGAAGTGGTGGAAGTGTAAGCCGTTCTCCCTGCCGTTTAAAGATTATAAATCCGTTATTCATCTGTTATGATCCAGGGGCCTACTTGTGATTTTTATGGTTCTTTACATGATCGGAATTGTAAAATCTGTAATGTTGAAGGGGCTACAGCTGTTCTCCTTTTGCTTTTCATGTTAAAATCTCTGCTTGGAGCATTGCACCCTGGTGTCTGCCTCTACCCATCTGTAGTCCGAGCCTGCTGCCAAAGCCTCTTATGTGATGAACTCAAATCCTTCTTGGTCTGTCCTCCAGTTATTAACACCTGGGGCCTGGGGCCTGGGGCCGAGGAGGTATAGCTCAGTTGGTTTGCATGGGAGTTGGTTTGCCTCAGATTCGTGAAGCCCTAGACCCAGTCTTAGTACTGTGTCAGCCCAGGCTGGCGGCTCATACCTACCGGTACCAGCACTTGAGATCTGAAGGCAGGAGAATCAGAATTTCAAAATCATCCTTGACTACCCATGGAGTTCGCGGCCAACTTGGCCTATGTAAGACTCTTTCAAAAAGCAAACACACCACCTACTTCTCCAAGGGAAGGGTAGAAGGAAAAGGGTTGAAGCAATCACCAATGGTTTTGAACTTATTAGAAATTTCCCTTGATCACTCTGCAGCTTGAAGTGGAAGTAGGCATAGTATGTTTGGGCCCAGAATATCTAGATTTTCACCTTCAGTATGTGTACTGGCTGGTTTTGTGTGTCAATTTAACATGAGCTGGAGTTATAGAGAACGGAGTCTCAGTTGAGGAAATGCCTCCATGAGATCCAGCTGTAAGGTATTTTCTCAATTAGTGATCAAGGAGGCAGGGAGGGCCCAGTCCATTGTGGGTGGTGCCATCCCTGGACTGGTGGTCCTTGCTATAAAAAGCAAGTTGAGCAAGGCAGGAGAAACAAGCCAGTAAGCAACATTCCCCCATGGCCTCTGCATCAACTCCTGCCTCTAGGATCCTGCCCTGTGGTGAGTTCCTGTCCTGACTTCCTTTGGTGATTAACAGCAATGTGGAAGTGTAAGCTAAATAGACTCTTTCCTCAGTAACTTGCTCCTTGGACATGATGTTTGTGCAGGAATAGAAGCCCTAACTAAGACAGTGTGCCTCTTCCTAGAAGTATGACCTTCCTTCCCTGAGTCTTTGTTTTCCTAATAGATACTGGAGGTATCTTCTACACAGGACTATATCAAACATCAAAGGAGAAAATGTCTGTGAAGGGGCTTTGGGAACTGGGAGTGGGTTTTCAAATGGCAGATGTCAGCACTGATATCTGGCAGCCTTGATGCAAAAGCTGATGTGACGGTAATGGTGATTGGTGGCCATGTTGATTTTTCTTTCTTTTTTTTCTTTATGTATGCATGCGTGATATGCCTATATGCATGTTGACTTTTGTGTGGGTGCCTGTGTGTTGTGTGGCACTATGTTTGAGATGTGCACAACCACCTACTCATCCCAGATAAGGAAACAGATGACAAAACAATGTATACATATCACTGAAGTACAACTTGGTGACACAATAGAGGTTTGATGAGGCTACTTTCAGGAATATGGGTGTAGTGAGAATTTTACTTTCTTAAAAAAACCCAGTTATGTTATATGAATATTTTTGTCTTAATCCCAGGTATGGGATAAGAGGCAGCTTCTCAGCAGGTGATTATGATTTGCGTTGTGCACTAGCAGGGGCATGACTTTTGCCAGTTGCAGGTAGCTTACTTCTGGGGACTCTGGAAAGTCCCCAGTATAAATGGGAGAGGCCTGAGAGGCCTGTGGTGGTATCCCTGTGCTATCCCTGCTGCTGGGTCTGTGTTGCTGCTGTTTCTCAAGTGGTCCTGAGCAAAGAAACAAGAAGAACTTGGAGATATCCTGACTGTGAAGATTAGACTTGCCACAAGGAACTCAATTTCCCTAATCATTGGAAAGTGGTCTAAAGAGACCTATACTCCCTTTCCCCTCTAACCTACTTTCTCTCCAACCTAGTGTTGGGGGAATGTTGGAAGGGATTACGGTGGAATAAGGGTTGCAAGGGAAGTAAAGGTATAAGAACCAAATAAAATAGCTAAAAAACATGCCGACATATGGGTGAGGAGTTACTTACAGGAGCAGAAATGACTCAAAGGCAGATGCATCACCAAAGCACATCCCAGCATTGAGAGACAACTCAAAAATCTGGAAACCTGGAGCAACTGCACAACCTACAGGCAGCTCAGCCGGTTGGAGAGTGTCTTCTCCAGGTAGCTCAGTTGATCTCAGCCTTTTCTAAGCAACCTATCTTGTCTGCTTCTTATAGCCTACCAGGCTAGTCTTCTAGGCAGTTCAGCTCGTCTGAGGTTGACTCTTAGTTGCCTTTACTGTTTATGCACTCTTGGAGAAGGAGGGACCTAGTGAATCTGTTGAGTTTCAGGGACTTCCTGAAGTTGTCTTGAGTTGTTAATTTTCTGTCGTAATGAGCTTCTGGGAGGACAGAGTGTTTCACCTCCATTTCCTTAGAAGGTCCTCTTGTTTCACCTCTTTATAAGCATCCCGTCTTAAATATCCTTTTGTATCGCTTCCCTGTAGGTTGATGTCATTATACAGGTGAAAGCAGACAAGATAAAGCTAGGCCTGTCATTGAACGAGAAGGAAGGGAGGCAGGAACAGAGGTTTTAGAAGGAGGAGGAGGCAGCTGAGAGAACATGGCAGCAGACATTAAGATTCTCCTCTGCGCATAGTTACAGGTTGTTATGACTATTCTTAAGGGACAGATGTGTACAGGATTTTGTGTTGTCTAGATAGGCAAAGTATATCTTATTAATTGGATGAGAGGATATTGTGTGATGTGTTCTTTCATGTGGTAACTTAATTGTTTCAAGAGAGTGTATGGTGGTGGGATGCACGGCCCATCATGGAATTGGGAAGTGTATACCTAGTATGGTGGAAACTAGTCAAGAGAGCTGTGAGTGAGGGTGGGGTGGCCTGACAAGGTACCATGTTGGAATGGCTCATGGGCAGTGGGCCAGAAAGTACTTAGGGGCATTGTGGAGCTGCTGAGATAAACTAATGCTAGTTCCGAAGGCCTGCTGGAGCTGGAACTAGAGAAAGAGAGTGAGACCATCAGGGTACAGTGCGGTGCGAAACTGTTCCTCCTGATTTATATTTTCACTGCAATACTTTCCTGTTCACATTCATGTCTTAATTTTCCCTTCAAGATGAAAGGTTTTAATCTCAGAGGAAAATACCATACAACAACATGTGTATGGAGATGTGAGTGTATATATGTTCACATGCACATGGAAGACAAAGATTGATGTCAGGGTCTTTCTTGGTGCTTTTTACCTTATTCACTAAGGCAGGGCCTCTCAGTTGAACCTAGAGCTTTCTGAAATGGCCTAGCCCTACTAGCAAGTGAAGAGGCACAAGCAACCCACCCTAGTCTCTGTGTTAACTCTTGGTGCCAAGTCTCCCAATCCCTATTCCTTTTGTCAAGTTAAACAGCCAGCACTCTCCCCTCTGTGCAGATGTCCCCTGCCTTTGAAGGAGGCAGAAAATTAATGCTCTTGAAGTGATAAGGCCCCCCACTCTGGAACTATGGGAAAGAGGCAACCAAATGTTCCCAGACAGCTGTGGCTGACTTGTCAAAATACACTAACTAGCCTCTGATAATGGAATGAGTTATTTCTTCCCAGGGCAAAAAGGTCTTTTTCCAGATGTATGGTCCCACCTTGCTGTCTGAACAAATGTTATTGGTCTTGAAGGATAGCATTCTTTTACCCCTCACCAAACCATGTAATGCCAAGGCTCAGAAAAAAATCTCTCTCTCTCTCTCTCTCTCTCTCTCTCTCTCTCTCTCTCTCTCTCTCTCTCTCTCTCTCTCTCCCTCCCTCCTGAGCCCCTAGACTTGGGGCATCACATTCCTAACCTGCAGACCAAGGCTGTGGCCCTAATCCAGATTCAAATAATAAAGGCTCTTGTGTGTATTTGCATCGGTGTCATGATCTTTGGCGGTCTCCTGGGGTTCCCACGAACTGGGCATAACACTCGTTTGCTTCAGATGTTTTGACTCTATGTTTCATAAGTACTGGAATTGTAGGTGGGTTCATCCAGTATTTAAGTGAGTTTTGAGGATCTGAATTCCCTTTTCATGACTGGATGCCAAGAGCTCTGCTCCCTTAGCTATCTCCAACCCCTTAGCATTTGTGGATTCTTTCTTTCTTCTTAAAGTTTTCTACATTACTTCATATTTATTTTATCTATTTAGTTTGTGTGTATGTGTGTACATGGTGTACACAAGCATATCCATGTTGTGACACTCAGGTGGAGGTTAGAGAGCAACTCTTGGGAGTTGGCCTCCTCCTCCTGCTGCCTTGTGGTATCTGGGGCTGGAACTTAGGTTATCAGGGCTGTATGTCAGCATATCTACCTGCTGGCCCATCTCACAGTGACATCTTTTGTTTGCGAAATACTCTGTTTTAAAAAAATTATTTATTCACTTATTCTCTAAAAAAATATTTATTCACTTAACATCCCAATACCAGCCCTTCTCTCCTTCCAGTACTCCCCCACATAGATCCTCCCCTAGTCCCCCTCCTCTTCTCCTGTGAGAGAGTAGGACACCCCCATCCCCACCCCTACCCCTACAAGTCACTGAAGGTCTAGGTGCATCCTCTCCCACTGAGGCCAGACAAAGCAGCCCAGTTAGGGGAGTGGGATCTACAGGCAGGCAACAGATTCAGGGACAGCCCCCTAGTTGTTGGGGGACCTGCATGAAGACCAAGCTGCATATCTACTATGTATGTGTGGGGTCTAGGTCCAACCTATGCTTGCTCTTTGGTTGGTTAACCTGGACTCTGGGGACCCCTAAGAGTCCAGGTTAGTTGACTCTGTTGACTTCCTGTGGAGTCCCTATCCTTTTCAGGTCTCCTAAACCTCTTTCTACCTCTTCCACAAGATTCCTCAAGCTCCATCTAGTGCTTGGCTATGGGTCTCTGCATCTCTTTCCATTGGTTACTGGGTAGAGACTCTCAGAGGACAGTTATGCTAGGCTCCTGTCTACAACATAACAGAGTATCATTAATATTATTGGGAATTGGTTCTTGCCAGTGGGGTGAGTCATAGATTGGTCACTCCCTCCATCTTTACTCTTATCTTTGTCCCTGCACATCTTATAGGCAGGACACATTTTGGGTGGAAGGTTTTGTGGGTGGGTTGCTGTGCTTATCCCTCCACTGGGAGTCTTGCCTGGCTACAGGAGGTGGTCATTTCAGGATCCAAATGCCCCACTGCTAGGAATCTTAGCTAGAGTTGCCCCCATAGACACTGGGGCCTCCCCCTCTCCCCAGTCTCAGTATTCTGGCATGTCCTAGAGATGTCCCTTCCCTGACTCTCTCTCTCTCCTCTGCTCTCCCTATACCTGATCCCCTCTCCCCTCTCCTTCAACCTTCACCCCACTCAGAGAAGAAAATCTCCCTGCTATGTAAATATCAGGGGATGAAATTCTCTTGACAGTGACTCTTGACTTCATGGTCCCTTGAGAAACACAGTTCTTGTATCACACTTAGATTTTATCAGGGCTACTTACTGAAAGGAAAAGTGTCTACTCAGGACCCTCTTAGATCAAGTTCTCAGCAGAAAGGAGATTTACGTGCCGCAGAGGGACAGGAGGCAGAGAATGAGAGAAAAAGACAGGAGATAGAGGATGAGGGAGAAGGGGAAGGGAACAAGGCAGAGGGAGGAGGGGAACTATGTGTGGGTGGAGTGGGGATAAAGGACTGCTTCTGGATAGAGAGGAGACCCATAGGGCATATATGGTTTATAAAGAGGAAACCCTATGTTAGGTGTTTAATTTTAATTGGTGATGTTAATTAGGTGAGCCAAAGGGGGCTTTTCATTGCTGGACTTCAATACTTCGGTAGGGAGACCTTGGTAGTCAGCCTCAGGAGGGAGTGGTCAAAAAAGGAATAGGAATCGATGCCAGCTTTAGGAATGCAATCTAATGGTTTCCAGCAGAATTTCAGAGGGAATGGGGGAGAAGGGCAAGGCCTGCCTGAGGCATGTCCACCATGTTCAGACCGGCCAGAGTCCCTTCATTTACAGAAATATGGGTGACGCAGAGTGGCCATTGTGCGTAAGGGCAGTTATTTTCCTGCCTGTATCTCTGCGCTCTAAGGTGCACACTCTTACTGTCGCCTCAGTCCTCAGTCGTCTGCTCTTGGGCTTATCTCTTTCCTCTTCCACTCTCCATCCTTTTCCTCTTTCTTCCTTCTCCACATTGAAATTTATAGCGGTGATCTCAATAAATATTCGTGTCCCCTGATATTAACAACGGAGCTTATTATCTCAGATTTCTCTAGTTCAATTTGTTTGTTTCCTCCATCGTGGTCATTATTGGGAAATAACGTTTGAACCTGACACACTTTTCTAAGTCCATCTTTTCCCTTTATTTTTTTTTCCTTTTTCTTTTTCTTTTTCTTTTTTTTTTTTCGGAGCTGGGGACCGAACCCAGGGCCTTGTGCTTGCTAGGCAAGCGCTCTACAACTGAGCTAAATCCCCAACCCTTCCCTTTATTTTTTGAGAAATACACTTTCTTTTCTTTTCTTTCTTTACAAAGATTTATTTCATGTGTGTGGGTACACTGTTGTTGTCTCCAGATACACCACAAGAGGGCACCAGATCCAATTACAGATGGTTGTGAGCCACCGTGTGGTTGCTGGGAATTGAACTCATGATCTTTGGAAGAGCAGCCAGTGCTCTTAACCAGCCTGAAGTCCACTTTCTTTACAAGGGATTAGCTTTCCAATGTCTTTGTAGCTTTTACTTAATGTGAAAAGGATCTGACACTCTTAAGTATTGTGTCTTTGAGTAACATACACTCAAAATTTACACTTGTGAAAAAGATTTTATTCCGACTTTAGTTTTTCATTGTCTCATTTCAGGTCTACAAAAATAAAGTAGCAAGTCTGCCTTTTACTAGTTGGTCTCATGATTTTAGAAAATCTCTATACATTAAAATTCCATTTTCATGTATTATTATCTTAATAGAAATGTTCATTTTGTGGAAGGAAAATGACTGATGCACATTTGAATGATTCTCAGGAATCTCTCGTATCCCCTTTATTGCATTTTGATGTGGCTGAACTCATCAGTAAAGGGGTGAAGTTGGAATTGTAGCATGTTTTATCACCCACCCTACCATTATTCAATAAAAATGCTTTTTGAATAAAAATTTTAGAGAAATTTCCCAGTTTTCTTTTTCTAAAAATATATTTGACAGATAGAATGATCTTGGGCTCAATTCTTGGACTTCATGGCCATTCATTTAGCTCACTCACACTGGTGAGGGTAATCCCACTCACACTGGTGAGGATGACCCACAGGAGGAAGATCTGTCATTATTCTTCTATTCTGCAAATGGAGTGAATGCTGAGCAGAAGGGCCATGTGCCTATAGATTCATTTCTAGAAAGTGTCAAAAGCTTACTCTTTCCTTCTTTCCTGTACTCCTCATTTTTATTCTTGTCTATAAATTATTTTGTAAAGTTTATTTTATTGTAGAAAATGTGGGGGGGGCCCTGAGAATTTAAAAGAAAAATTCTCTGCTCTCTGAAATTCTATAGTATAGTTGAAAAAAAAAAAGTAGTGTAGCTGTGTGTGAAGCACTTGTGTGTGCACACGACCTTGGGTTCAGTCTCCAGTTCCAAACCAGCTCCTCAAATACTGTACATCTGATTCTTTCTCATATGTAATAGAGCCATGCTATTGGTATGGAGAGAGAATAGCATGGTTTGTCTGCCTGAACTCGGGGGAGAGGAGGAGTGAGTAGACAAAGGTTTTAAAGAATAAGTGGCAGTTTAAGCTGGAATGTTAAACAGTAGAGAAGGCATGGAGTGACAGATGGTCAAATGTAGTGTCTGGCACCACTAAAATGTACACTGCTTGGAGCAGGGCTTCTTAGGTGATGGGGTGGGAAGTTCAGTTGGGTTGAGTCTTAAAGTCTTCCTGGAGGACTAGCCTATACTGCAGAAGGGAGCACTGCCCCTGGCAAAGCATAGCCTATACTGCAGAGTGGGAGCACTGCCCCTGGGAAAGCATAGCCTATACTCCAGAGGGGGAGCACCGCCTCTGGGAAAGTATAGTCTATACTGCAGAAGGGGAGCACTACCCCTGGGGAAAAAATAGCCTATACTGCAGAAGGGAGCACTGTCCCTGGGAAAGCATAACCTATACTCAGAAGGGGAGCACTGTCCCTGGGAAAGCATAGACTATACTGCAGAAGGGGAGCACTGTTCCTGGAAAAGCAGTACAATGATGGGTTATAAAAGATTGCTCTCATCCCAGAGTGGGGCAGGGATCAAAGTAAACAAACAAATAAACAGAAAAAACCAAAACCACACAAAAAGAACCTAAAGAATGAGCTTGTTCCACACACGATTGTGAGTCCAGCTGCATGGGTTGAAACATGGACGTCAAGTGGATGCTGTTAGGAGTGGGACCTTTGGAGGCAATTAGGCCATGAAGTTAGATTCTTTGGTCACAGAAGACCCTCAGAGAGCTTGTTTCCTATCTTTGCTGTCTAGGTGAGGACAGAGCATGGAAGCATCCATCTGAAGCCAGGACCTGGGCTCAGACCAATCACTGGGTCTGCTGTGTCTTCTGTGGACTTTCTACTCTTTAGAACTCAAGAAACTTGTCTATTGCTCATGATGCTCCGTCTGCTGTAATTTGTTGCAGTAGCTCTAATGGAGACAAGACCAGTGAATAGTACTCAGAGGTAATGCAGAAGGCCTGAACTAAGATAATGGCAGTGAATTTTACCAACAGTGATCTACAGATTTAATGCAATCCCCATCAAAATACCAATCCAATTCTTCAAAGAGTTAGACAGAACAATTTGCAAATTCATCTGGAATAACAAAAAACCCAGGATAGCTAA